>NC_081181.1:190750331-191050331 GCF_029867415.1 Vicia villosa
TATGCGCAGCTCTAAAATATTGTTTTTTTTATAAGCAACAATTGTATTCAATAAGAGTTCAAGGGAAACTCAAACCTAAATACAAGAGAAAAGGCAATAGCCCCCAAAACCTACATTAAGAAAATTCAACCAACAATTACAAGAAATCCAAGGGGTTTTTAAACCATTCATAGAAGTTACAGTTAAGGCGGTTAGAACCTATTTGCAACCACCACTAAGAAATCATCTTGATTTTGATCAAAATTTTATCAATATCCAGGATATCGTTGTTAAATATTATACCATTTCTAGCATTCCATAGACACCAACACGTAGCCAACCATACCGTAGCTTCCCTACCCTTACCAACCTTATTGTTTAATACATGGTAAGTAGAAAGAAAATGAGACATGCAGTTGAGGCTATCGCTATTCCACAGTGGTTGAATTCCTAGCCAACACCAGATTCCTTCCCATATGCAAACAGACCAGCAACATCGCAAAAACAAATGTTCAACGCTTTCGGCTACAGAATTGCAGCATGGATCTTCTCTTATTTCATAAATACATTTCAACAAAGGGAAGGTGTATCAAAAAAATTTAATTGCATTATATATTACACATTTTCGTTCAACAAACTTCTATGATTATTTTTGTAATATCCAGGCATACATTTATTGATTAAAAATCCTTTTATTTGCAAATTAATGGAATCAGAAGAATAAGGCATTTTACTATAAGGGTATTGCTGTTATTTCTCATGAATATTACATGATACTTCAAGCCAAATTAGAATACAATTAGGTTTAAGAAAGTGATTAAAACTTTGAGCCAAAGCTTAATGGGCAAAGGGCATTTGAGAATTCTAATTAGATGCAGGGGCATATTGGTCTTTATACTCCTAATTATATAAACCTTTTGTTTGATAAAATCATAATCTATTCATTCATCTCTTCTTCTTCCTCTTCCACACTTGAAAGAGAGAAAAACATTGAAATTTATCTTTCATCCAAGTTATCCTTAGTTGTAATCAGGATCAATCCACCACCTTGACACATAAATTGTTATTGATTGGCCACATATAGGTGTACTTCTACATAAGTACACTTATTATTGTTTAACATAGTACTAAATTCTCCCGAATCTGTTGGTTAACCATTAACACTGACATTGACTAATAATTGTGCTAACATTCATTTTATGCACTTTACTTAAATGTCATTTACTTTTACGTCATTTATATTTCAAGCCTTTTACATTCATGTCCTTTTACCCCTTGGGGTGAACACCTCTTGAATACCTTGATCTTTTGAATTAAAATACATTAATTAAACAAGAACAACAAGTGACAATGGGA
The DNA here is from genome assembly GCF_029867415.1 of Vicia villosa. NCBI lineage: Eukaryota > Viridiplantae > Streptophyta > Magnoliopsida > Fabales > Fabaceae > Vicia > Vicia villosa. Next base: position 190,751,667 of record NC_081181.1, read on the forward strand.
CTCGCTCCTGTTGAATACCTTGGGTAAAGACGCGCTAGGTGAACACCTATGCTCAATCCTTTGCTAAACGTCCGCAAATATCATTTTTTTACCAACTTGGACAACAAGTGACAATGGGACTCACTCTTGTTGAATACATTGGGTAAAGACGCGCTAGGTGAACACCTATGCTCAATCCTTTACTAAAAGTCTGTCATTACCCTCTTTTACCAATATGGATAACAAGTGACAATTGGGCTCGCTCCTGTTGAATACCTTGGGTGAATAACGCGCTAGGTGCACACCTATGCTCAAAGGGTTCACTAAACATCCCTTTAAAAACAATCTTCGATTTCATTCAAACCTTTTTGCCTTATGGCCTTTTCTTTCTTAAACCTCTTTTCGTGAACGAATGTGAACATACTTCCACATGTGAAGATCAAATATCTTCCACTCGAATGCGATGATGGCCAAAATCTCGTCTTATTCTTGATTTAGTCATCCATTCTTGCAGTGATCTCTTATCCATGTGGGCGTAGTATTTGTTTCCATTTGAAAGCGATCGAGTACCTCTCGCTAAATTTAACCAACAAACATTCGTGGTTCTTCGCCCGAACTACGATTGCTCTGACTTTTCCATTGCACTAGGGAATACGTAGGCACAAGATACAAACGTCTTGGAGAGCATAATAATAAAAAATCTTTTATTTTTCTTCACAATAAATAAAACCCTAAAAATCGTATCTTTTATCTTTTCTCGATTAATAAGCTAAAGAACGCAAACATCACGCTAACACTCAAACACAAAACTAACTAAATGGGTCTCATCAAGTACGATGGAGGTGAGGGGTGTTAATACCTTCCCCTTGCTTAACCGACTCCTGAACCCTAATTTGGTTGCGATGACCATCTTATCCATTTTCTTTTTATTCGTGGGTTTTATCAATATTTTCCATTTCCTTTTTGGAATAAATAAAATTTGGTGGCGACTCTATTGTATTTCGAGTGTGTGAACGCCTCGAGTATATTTTTACCGCTACAGAAAGTGGCGACTCTGTCGGGGACTAATCTAAGAGGGTCAACCCTAGTTTAGTTTTTTTATGTTTTGAGTGTTTAATTTTGTTTGTTTATTCTTGTATTATTTATGTTTACTCTTCTGTTGTTTATGTTTCTTTACTCTTGCTTTATCGCTTTTATTTTATTTCTGTATATACTCAATTGTGGATATGGGAATGATATTTGAGTGAAGCTCTCAACTTGAGCTTTTGAAAAACAAGAGAAAAAACATAAGTTAGGAGGTGGTTGTGTAGTGTTAGTCCCCAAGGTGAACACCTTGAATGGCTAATACGAAAAACCCATTTGGAGGAGACTTATTCATGAAATTTGTCATAAGATGGTTCGCCCGTCGCATGATAGAAATCTGATTTCGTCGTTAACTCCAAGGACCTTTAGAACCCGTTCCATCTAAAAGAAGTTATGTATTGATCTCCAAGGTGCACACCTTGTATGGTTGGTACGATAACCTCGCCTAGAGGATGCATATTCATGAAATTTGTCATAAGATGGTTCACCTGTCGCATGATGAAATTATGATCATGCTCAGATGCCTCTAGGAACCAATATATCCAAAAACTCTAGAACTAACCTTGTGAGGGGATTCTTGGGTAAAGAACTTAGAACTGTCCTAACTTAAGGGAGCCTTCAGATAGGTTATTTTTTTATCATGCTTTGCATCCAACATTGCAAGACATTGCATATCATTTGCATCATGCAAGTACCTCATTCCAACTGTCTCTTTCATTCAATTATCTATCAATCGTCAAGCTGATTCCTCGATACATTGGACTCGAAGCATGTATCCGAAGACTATGTAAGAACTTCAACAAGACCAAAATTTGTTGAGAGTGGAAGTTAGCCAGTTGAGGGAGCAAATGAGTTGGATTATGGGAATTCTGGAAGCCCTACTGAGAAACGAAAAAATCTCTACCAATCATTGCACCAGAAGTGCATGCTCCTATAGCCCAAAGGTCGTATCATCCAGTGGTTGCTCAAGTGGAAGCCTATGGCCCGTCTCCCAAGGATCTTCCTCAACCTTCCTTCTCAAAAATTCCTGATCAACAATCTTTTTCTATCCCTCAACAAAGCCAAGGAAATCAGTGGCAACGCAAAATTTGAACAAAACATTAAGGAAACAAAAAAAGAGGCCTCGCCGCTTTGATCCAATTCCAATGGTGTATGTTGAACTCCTCAACCTCGAGCTATTAACCATAATCAAAATTGCAATAGGACTCGCTTTGATCCTATTCCTTTGTCATACACGGAATTATATCCCGTGTTGGTCCAGAAAGGGTAGATTAGAACTAGGGTTCCCCATCCCCTTCGAGATCCTCCTCCAAAAGGATTCCGATCTGACCTTCATTGTGAGTTTCATCAAGGTGGTGTAGGCCATGACTTGGAAAGTTGCTATGCACTGAAGACTAGAGTGCAAGAGTTGATTAATGCAAAAATCCTTTGTTGGCCAGAATCCTTTTCCCAAGCATGACAAGAGTGGCTGAAGACTGAGAATGACAAGTTACATTCCCTAAAGCCAAATGTTTCAAACAGGATAGCTCCTCCTCGTCACTGATTAGTCATTAGGCCTTGTTTCTTTCTGTTTGCAATTTCCTTATTTTATTTTGTGTACTGCATTGAACTTTGTTTGTTCCTGAATGTTAATTTTGATGAAATGAGCATTACATATTTGAATCAATCCATTTATATCCATTGTGTGCTTCTTTATGCTTTATCTTCAAAAAAAATCTCTTATTCACTTTCTTCTATCAAACTTGAGTTTTATGCAAAGATTAGAGGGAAGATGATAAAAACAAAATACCCAAGTTGTTGAATTGTATGCTTTCAAATAAAACTTTGCTGATGATGTACAGGCATTGTTTCAATTCCTATACACTGGAGAAATAAGGAAGTTAATCCCTCGTCAACCCCTTTGAACCTAGAAGTTGGTGTTTCTTTTTGTACGAAAAAACCTTAATCTTAACCTAAGGCAGGGTAGTCCTCAGTTAATTTGCCTGTGCATTCAATTCCAAGAGAATCATTAAGTACATCTTTCGATAAGGGTTTCAATTAAAAGTGACCAAGATGGTTATCATTAATCATTATCAAGGCAGTCACTATCTTTCCAATATCAAAAAAAAATCAAAGGAAAAAACACGCTAAGTCAAAACCTACGAAGGAGACTTAGGCAAAATTGGGGCATCCCGCTGACTATGATCTCAAAAAGAAACAGTTCAAGAAAAGTTAGGGATATCAGAAGAAGAGAAGTCAATAAATTCCTTGAACAACAATAAAAAGGTGTGACTATCAAAAAGAAGAACTGACTGTCATCTCAAAGATTTCCTTAGCCTTTAAACCGTCATCATTATCATAGGTGCAATTCCAAAGCCGCTTGGAACCTGAATGCATAATTTGAATTAACTGAACGTAGGATTGGAGATCATCACGAAGAATAGGGTGGGTACAAATATACTTTGAGCCTATATCCTTTATTTCTAAAACTGTGAACCAAGCCACGTTACAACCTTCAAAAGATCTAATTTAAGCAAGGTTTATTTTGAAATCATACTACAACAAGGTTGTGTTAACTTGACTCCTAAAGATCTTTGCGAATTATTTGTCTTGCCATACCTTTGTTTCATATTTCGCTTTGAATGTCTAGACCTTTATGTTTAGACCTTTGATTCCTTTGCTTTACATCTTTCCAATAAATGACTTTGATTTCAAAATATGTTTTGAGCATTGCATTAAAATTACCATTTTTTGAATGAACATTTTATTTGCAAGTAAGTACTCATCATTCAAGGAAGATCAAATAGTCGAGAAATTTGATCAGTGATCCTATCAAGGGCATGTCACTTCAAGATCATGTTATTCAAAACTTATACTTGGGGAAAGTGTTACCAACATTCAAGAACTGAAGCAAGGATCAGTTAAAAATCATTTAGTCAGGGGCAATCTCCTTCAGCGACCCCCAAGCAGCTTATCAGTCCTTCTCAAAAGGGTCACCAGGATGACAAAACCATGTTGGCATTGTTCTTGTGTTTGAAGGATAGAAAAACACTTAGAAAGGGGGGGGGGGATTGAATAAGTGTGACTTTAAATCTTGGACGATAAAAATAAATTGCACAATTATTTTTATCCTGGTTCGCTGTTAACGAAGCTACTCCAGTCCACCCCCGCAGAGATGATTTACCTCAACTGAGGATTTAATCCACTAATCGCACGGATTACAATGGTTTTCCACTTAGTCCACGACTAAGTCTTCTAGAGTATTCTGATCACAACTTGATCACTCCAGGAACAACTGCTTAGATACCCTCTAAGACTTTTCTAGAGTCTACTGATCAACACGATCACTCTAGGCTTAGTTCACTCCTAAGACTTCCCTAGAGTATTCTGATCAACACGATCACTCTAGTTACAAACTGCTCAGCCAACTGCTAAGACTTCCTAGAGTATACTGATCACACGATCACTCTAGTTCCTTACAACTTAATGTAATCAATTCAAGAGTTTACAAATGCTTCTTAAAAGCTATAATCACAACTGTGATATTTCTCTTAACGTTTAAGCTTAATCTCACTAATATATTACAACAGCAATGTAGTGAGCTTTGATGAAGATGAAGATTCTGAGTTTAGATTTGAACAGCGTTTCAGCAAGTTTGATATAAGTTATTTTGGTGCAGAATCGTTAAAATCGTCAACCTTGCTTCTCATCAGAACTTCATATTTATAGGCGTTGAGAAGATGACCGTTGAGTGCATTTAATGCTTTGCGTGTTCCGTACAGCATTGCATTTAATGTTATACGCTTTTGTCAACTACCTCGAGCCTTGTTCACGCTGTGTCTACTGACGTAGCCTTTAATAGCTTTTAACGTTCCTTTTGTCAGTCAGCGTAGTCTGCCACGTGTACTTCCTTCTGATCTGATGTTTGTGAATATAACGTTTGAATATCATCAGAGTCAAACAGCTTGGTGCATAGCATCTTCTGATCTTCTGACCTTGAAGTGCTTCTGAGCGTGATACCATCTTCTGATCTTCAGTGCTTCTGATCTCATGTTCTTCTGATGCTTTCATAGACCCATGTTCTGATTCTGCTTCGACCATCTTCTGATGTCTTGCCAGACCATGTTCTGATGTTGCATGCTGAACCATTTGAGACACATCTTCTGAGCGCTGAATTATGCGTACTCTTTATATATTTCCTGAAAGGGAAATTGCATTGGATTAGAGTACCATATTATCTAAAGCAAAATTCATATTATTGTTATCATCAAAACTAAGATAATTGATAAGAACAAATCTTGTTCTAACAATCTCCCCCTTTTTGATGATGACAAAAACATATATAAATGATATGAATTTGCGATCAGAAAGAGTAGACGGCAAAAGACAGATTACACAGCTTATAGCATAAGCATATGAATATGTCTCCCCCTGAGATTAACGATCTCCCCCTGAGATAAATAATCTCCCCCTGAAATAAATACTCGAAGAACTTTGATAAAAGACTTCCCTGATTATTTCGGTAGAGACGATCATATAAGCTTCTGTCTTCAGAAAATTCATAGCTTCTGACTTCTGCTTCCATTGGACAGCTTCAGAACTTGAATTTCTTTAGATCCTTAGAACACTCACAGCTTCTGATTCCTGCTTCCATCGTGGACAGCTTCAGAACTTGAATTTCTTTGATCTTCAAAACATTCACAGCTTCTGACTTCTGCTTCCATTCAGGACAGCTTCAGAACTTGAATTTCTTTGATCTTCAGAACATTCACAGCTTCTGATTTCTGCTTCCATTCAGGACAGCTTCAGAACTTGAGTTTTCTGGATCTTTTAGAACATTCACATCTTCTGATTTCTGCTTCCCTCGGATAGCTTCAGAACTTTGAATGTCTACCAATCATCACTTCATGCTAGATTTGTATCAGAACATTGTTGAATGTACCAGAGCATCATCAGAGCATCTCTACATCCTGAAATGTTACAGAACAAAAACTAAACGACAAAAGTCAGCATGAACGAGTTAGAACATAAAATGTATATTCAAATACATGATATGTATCAGAGCCAAATGTATCAGAGCATTTAGGCTAAAAACGTGTATCAGAGCAAATAATGTATCAGAGCCATAACATTATATGTATCAGAGCAAATAGAATTTTGTCAGAACAGGATAGACAATAATATTCAAATTCTATTATCAGTGCTTCTGATTCATTCTTCTTTCTTGCTTCTGATCTCTGAAGCTTGACAGCACTCAGCTTGCTTCAGTTTCCAAGAGCTTATTCCTTTTACAGAATAACGCTTCTTATGGTTTTGCTTCTAGTGTTTGCTTCTGAAGATTCACTCCACTTCTCTGTACCTGCAAAACACTTAAACCATATAGAACTTGCAGTTCTTGTTAGTGAATGTGTGGGAGCCTTACCCAGCAACTGATAGATTTAATCAAATCATTTATCATTTATCTTCTCCCCCTTTTTGTCATAACATCAAAAAGAATATTTAAAAAGATTCAGATGCATAAAACGACAAAAGAAAACATTTACTGGAATGTAAAACACAAAGAAACTTTTTCATTGATAATCAAAAGATATTACAAGAAGGTTCCTATGTTTAACAAGATGAAAAACATTCCTAGCAAATACAAAGTAGAATTTCCAAAGAGGAAATCACTACAAAAATTAAAAACAGAACCCTAGCTAGACACGCTCTGTGTCAACCCATCAAGAATCCCGGAGGACTTCTTGTCTTCCAGACTAGAACCTCCACTGTAGGAGAGATCCAAGTGACCAAAGAGGAAGAGAGGGACAGTTCACAGACAGAGAGCTAATGTTGCAAACGGGGCTTTCCCTTAACATAGAAGTTAAGAATATCATTCTTAACCTCCTCCCATAACTCAAGAAAGTCTTCTGTCTTTGGATGAAAGTTGATAACAACATCAAAGAAGAGTCTGACTTGAGCGGTATTAGAAGAGCCATCCCGAGATGCACAGAGATCTGTCGCCTTTGAGTCATTGGAGCTTCAACAGGCTTAGGGTGAACGCTAGGTTTTGAGAGAAGAAATGAAAAACGAGAGAGAGAGAGAGAAAAAAAACTTTTAAGAGGAAAACAAAGAGATAGGAAACCAAAAACCATTTTGAAGAGTATTTAAAAAGAAATAAAATGAAACGAATGATGAAAAGCATTTAATGTTACGTGACGTGAGGAGAGATAATAAAGACAAATGAGGTGACTAGCACAGTTACCTATGGTCGGTGTCCCTTCAACTGCACGCACGTTTATCCATGAATAGTAACGACATGTTTACTGTCCCGAGATAAAAACGTAACAGCTGTTTTGCTTTACAAGAGGTTCTGAATCAACTTAGACAATGAAACGTTAGTAATAACCGAATCATAATTTCTAAAAGATTTCAATCAGAACTTCTGATATAAAAAAAATAATCCATTTTCATTTCAGAAGATACTCATACATGAGAACTTCTCATCTTCTCATTCTGAGCTTGTTTCTGAAGACCCAAATTGTACCAATTATATTGAATCCATCTGGTCTAGGAACAAGATCCCAAACATCATTCCTTGTAAACTGATTCAGTTCTGAAGGATAGAAAAACACTTAGAAAGGGGGGGATTGAATAAGTGTGACTTAAAATCTTGAGCGATAAAAATAAAATGCACAATTATTTTTATCCTGGTTCGCTGTTAACGAAGCTACTCCAGTCCACCCCCGCAGAGATGATTTACCTCAACTGAGGATTTAATCCACTAATCGCACGGATTACAATGGTTTTCCACTTAGCCGCAACTAAGTCTTCCAGAGTCTTCTGATCACAACCTGATCACTCCAGGAACAACTGCTTAGTTCACTCCTAAGACTTTTCTAGAGTCTACTGATCAACACGATCACTCTAGGCTTAGTTCACTCCTAAGACTTTCTGCTCAGCCAACTGCCAAGACTTCCTGCTCAGCCAACTGCCAAGACTTCCTGCTCAGCCAACTGCTAAGACTTCCTAGAGTATACTGATCAACTGATCACTCTAGTTCCTTACAACTTAATGTAATCAATTCAAGAGTTTACAAATGCTTCTAAAAAGCGATAATCACAACTGTGATATTTCTCTTACAATTTAAGCTTAATCTCACTAAGATATTACAACAGCAATGTAGTGAGCTTTGACGAAGATGAAGATTCTGAGTTTTGATTTGAACAGAGTTTCAGCAAGTGAATTTGAATTGTATTGGTGCGAAAATCGTTAACCTTGCTTCTCATCAGAACTTCATATTTATAGGCGTTGAGAAGATGACCGTTGAGTGCATTTAATGCTTTGCGTGTTCCGTACAGCATTGCATTTAATGTTATACGCTTTTGTCAACTACCTCGAGCCTTGTTCACGCTGTGTCTACTGACGTAGCCTTTAATAGCTTTTAACGTTCCTTTTGTCAGTCAGCGTAGTCTGCCACGTGTACTTCCTTCTGATCTGATGTTTGTGAATATAACGTTTGAATATCATCAGAGTCAAACAGCTTGGTGCATAGCATCTTCTGATCTTCTGACCTTGAAGTGCTTCTGAGCGTGATACCATCTTCTGATCTTCAGTGCTTCTGATCTCATGTTCTTCTGATGCTTTCATAGACCCATGTTCTGATTCTGCTTCGACCATCTTCTGATGTCTTGCCAGACCATGTTCTGATGTTGCATGCTGAACCATTTGAGACACATCTTCTGAGCGCTGAATTATGCGTACTCTTTATATATATTTCCTGAAAGGGAAATTGCATTGGATTAGAGTACCATATTATCTTAAGCAAAATTCATATTATTGTTATCATCAAAACTAAGATAATTGATAAGAACAAATCTTGTTCTAACAATCTCCCCCTTTTTGATGATGACAAAAACATATATAAATGATATGAATTTGCGATCAGAAAGAGTAGACGGCAAAAGACAAATTACACAGCTATAGCATAAGCATATGAATATGTCTCCCCCTGAGATTAACAATCTCCCCCTGAGATAAATAATCTCCCCCTGAAATAAATACTCGAAGAACTTTAATAAAAGACTTCCCTGATTATTTCGGTAGAGACGATCATATGAGCTTCTGCCTTCAGAGAATCCATAGCTTCTGACTTCTGCTTCCATTGGACAGCTTCAGAACTTGAATTTCTTTGATCTTCAGAACATTCACAGCTTCTGACTTCTGCTTCCATTCAGGACAGCTTCAGAACTTGAATTACTTTGATCTTCAGAACATTCACAGCTTCTGACTTCTGCTTCCATTCAGGACAGCTTCAGAACTTGAATTACTTTGATCTTCAGAACATTCACAGCTTCTGACTTCTGCTTCCATTCAGGACAGCTTCAGAACTTGAATTTCTGGATCTTTTAGAACATTCACATCTTCTGATTTCTGCTTCCCTTGGATAGCTTCAGAACTTTGAATGTCTACCAACATCACTTCATGCTAGATTTGTATCAGAACATTGTTGAATGTACCAGAGCATCATTTGAGCATCTCTACATCCTGAAATGTTACAGAACAAAAAACTAAACGACAAAAGTCAGCATGAACGAGTTAGAACATAAAATGTATATTCAAACACATGATATGTATCAGAGCCAAATGTATCAGAGCATTTTAGGCTAAAAACATGTATCAGAGCAAATAATGTATCAGAGCCATAACATTATGTGTATCAGGGCAAATAGAATTTTGTCAGAACAGGATAGACAATGATATTCAAATTCTATTATCAGTGCTTCTGATTCATTCTTCTTTCTTGCTTCTGATCTCTGAAGCTTGACAGCACTCAGCTTGCTTCAGTTTCAATGGTTTTGCTTCTAGTGTTTGCTTTGAAGATTCACTTCACTTCTTTGTACCTGCAAAACACTTAAACCATATAGAACTTGCAGTTCATGTTAGTGAATGTGTGGGAGCCTTTACCCAGCAACTGATAGATTTAATCAAATCATTTATCATTTATCTTTCTCCCCCTTTTTGTCATAACATCAAAAAGTATATATAAAAAGATTCAGATGTATAAAACGACAAAAGAAAACATTTACTGGAATGTAAAACACAAAGAAACGTTTTCATTGATAATCAAAAGAGGATTACAAAGGATGTGCAACAAAGAAAAATAAAACTACTGAGACCAAATCCTAGGATCCTAGCTAAGACCACGTCTGTGCCAGCATGCCATGAAGGAGTGAAACGCCTCATTGACTGCTTCTAGGGCTTTCAGGCGAGGGATCAGGGAGACTTGGTCCTGCAGCAGATCTGCCACCACCTTTTCCAGAGACAACATCCTCAGCGGGTGAAGATGAAGAGATGTCTTCAGAAGAGATTAAGGGAGAGGAAAAATCAGAGGAAGCTGAGTCTTGAAGGTCGAGAGATGAGAAGAAGATGGAGATGATGGAGGGCTTTCACCAGGAGGATGAAACACACGTCTAGAATAATTTCCAGACAGCATTGCTTCGAAAGGATTCACCTTGAGAGGATCATAGGTGATTTTGATCTTTTTGGGTTTGAAAGGTGATGTTTCAACAGCTTTTCGTTTGTTGTTTCTATCATTCTCATTATTTGCTGGTTTTGAAGAAGAATTCATGATGAGTTTGCAAAAAAAAATGAACAGGTAGGGTTTGATAAGGAAGAGAGGGAGAGACAATCTTTAAGAAGGAAACAAGGAGATAGGAAACCGAAAACCATTTTGAAGAGTATTTAAAGGAAAATAGAATGAAACGAATGATGAAAAGCATTTAATGTTACGTGACGTGAGGAGAGATAATAAAGACAAATGAAGTGACTGGCACAGTTACCTATGGTCGGCGTCCCTTCAACTGCACGCGCGCTTATCCATGAATAGTAACGGCAGGTTTACCATCCCGAGATAAAGCGTAACAGCTGTTTTACTTTACAAGATGTTCTGAATCAACTTAGACAATGAAACGTTAGTAATAACCGAATCATAATTTCTAAACGAATTCAATCAGAACTTCTGATTAAAAAAAATGTTCCACATTCATTTCAGAAGATACTCATACATGAGAAATTCTCATCTTCTCATTCTGGGCATAAATCCATACTGATGTTCTTCAGAATGAACTTAAACCTATCTTCAGCCAGGGGTTTTGTAAAGATATCAGCCCATTGATGGTCTGTATCAACAAAGTTTAAAGCTATAACACCCTTCTGAACATAGTCCCTTATGAAATGATGTTTTATCTCAATATGTTTAGCTTTTGAATGAAGAATAGGATTCTTAGATAAACATATAGCAGAAGTATTATCACAGAATATAGGAATGTTACTCTCAAATATCTGATAATCTTCTAACTGACTCTTCATCCAGAGCATCTGTGTACTACAACCAGCAGCTGCGACATATTCTGCTTCTGTGGTTGATAGAGCAATGGTTGCTTGCTTCTTGCTGTACCAGGAGATTAAGTGACTTCCAAGAAATTGGCAACTTCCTGAAGTACTTTTTCTTTCAATTCTGTCTCCAGCATAATCAGCATCGCAGAATCCTACTAAGTTGTATTCTTTAGATTTTCTGTAAACTAAACCAACATTAGTAGTACCTTTCAGATACCTTAGAATCCTCTTAACAGCAGTTAAATGAGATTCTCTAGGATCCGATTGGAATCTAGCACACAAACAAACACTGAACAGAATGTCAGGTCTAGAAGCAGTCAGATATAGAAGAGATCCAATCATACCTCTGTATAGCTTCTGATCTACCTTCTTACTTACCTCATCCTTACCTAGGATGCATGTTGGATGCATAGGAGTTTTGGCTTCTTTGCAGTCTAGAAGATTGAACTTCTTCAGAAGTTCCTTCACATACTTGGTTTGGTGAACATACGTTCCTTCTGATGTTTGATTTATTTGTATTCCAAGGAAATACTTGAGTTCTCCCATCATGCTCATTTCAAACTCAGCCTGCATAGACTTAGCAAACTCCTTTCCAAGTGTAGCATTAGATGTTCCAAAAATAATATCATCTACATATATTTGACAAATTAAAATATCCTTTTCAAAGGTTTTACAAAAGAGAGTAGTGTCCACTTTTCCTCTAGTGAAACCATTATCTAGAAGGAAAGAACTTAAGCGTTCATACCAAGCTCTGGGAGCCTGTTTCAATCCATACAATGATTTCTTAAGTTTAAAAACATGATTAGGAGACATAGAGTCTTCAAAACCAGGAGGTTGATGGACATAAACTTCTTCATCTATATAACCATTTAAGAAGGCACTCTTAACATCCATCTGATAGAGAGTGATGTTATGTTGAGTGGCAAAAGAAATTAATAGACGAATAGACTCTAACCTGGCCACTGGTGCAAAGGTTTCTGTGTAGTCAATCCCTTCTTGCTGACTATAACCCTGAGCCACCAGTCTGGCTTTGTTCCTTACCACTTCACCTTTCTCACTAAGCTTGTTTCTGAAGACCCATTTTGTACCAATTATGTTGAATCCATCTGGTCTAGGAACAAGATCCCAAACATCATTCCTTGTAAACTGATTTAGTTCTTCTTGCATAGCAATTATCCAGTCTGGATCTTCTAGAGCATGATCAACAGAAGTTGGCTCGATCAAAGATACAAGACCTAATTGACAGTCTGCATTGTTCCTAAGGAAAGCTCTTGTTCTGATTGGATCATCCTTCTTTCCAAGAATGACATCTTCTGAATGACCAGAGATGAGTCTGGATGATCTTCTGACGGATGGTTCTTCAGAAATACTTAGATCCTCCAGAGAAGCTGTTACTTGATCTTCAGATTCTTTGCTTCTTAGGAGCTCTGCTTCTGATGCGTTGCTTCTTGGCTCAACAACTTCTGATATGTCAATATCACAACCTGCAAAATTATCAACTTGCTTTGGTTTTTCAGAACCAAGCTTATCATCAAACCTGATATTGATTGATTCTTCTACAACCAATGTTTCAGTATTGTATACCCTGTAGCCTTTTGAGCGTTCAGAATATCCAAGAAGGAAACACTTTTGAGCTTTGGAATCAAACTTACCAAGATGATCTTTAGTGTTCAGAATAAAGCATACACATCCAAAAGGATGGAAATAAGAAATGTTGGGCTTTCTATTCTTCCACAATTCATAGGGAGTCTTGTTTAGAATAGGTCTGATAGAGATTCTATTCTGAATATAACATGCAGTGTTTATTGCTTCTGCCCAGAAATGCTTAGCCATATTGGTTTCATTGATCATGGTTCTGGCCATTTCTTGAAGAGTCCTATTCTTTCGTTCTACAACCCCATTTTGCTGTGGAGTTCTAGGACAAGAGAAATCATGGGCAATACCATTTTCTTTGAAGAATTCTTCAAAGGATTTGTTCTCAAATTCACCACCATGATCACTTCTGACCTTTATGATTTTACACTCTTTTTCAGATTGAATCTGAATGCAGAAATCAAAGAACACTGAATGAGTCTCATCCTTGTGTTTTAAGAATTTTACCCATGTCCAGCGGCTATAATCATCTACGATGACTAATCCATATTTCTTTCCTCTGACAGATGCTGTTTTGACTGGTCCAAACAGATCAATGTGCAAGAGTTCTAATGGCCTTGAGGTAGAAACAACATTCTTAGACTTGAATGCAGGTTTGGAGAACTTGCCCTTCTGACATGCTTCACAAAGAGCATCTGATTGGAATTTCAGATTAGGGAGTCCTCTGACAAGATTCAGTTTGTTAATTTGAGAGATCTTTCTCAAACTAGCATGACCTAATCTCCTGTGCCAGACCCACTGCTCTTCAGAAACAGACATAAGACAAGTCACCTTCTGACTCATAAGATCTTGCAGATCTGTCTTATAAATGTTGTTCTTCCTCTTGCCTGTAAATAGGATTGAGCCATCCTTCTGATTTACAGCCTTGCAAGACTCTTGATTAAAGATTATATCATAACCATTGTCACTTAATTGACTGATAGATAAAAGGTTATGTGTTAATCCTTCTACAAGAAGTACATTAGAGATGGAAGGAGAGTTACCAGATTTTATAGTTCCAGAGCCAATTATCTTGCCCTTCTGATCTCCTCCGAACTTGACTTCTCCTCCAGACTTAAGCACCAGGTCTTGGAACATAGACCTTCTTCCTGTCATGTGTCGCGAGCATCCAGAGTCCAGGTACCATGACATGTTGTGCTTTGTCCTTCTTGCAGCCAAGGATATCTGCAATAGGAATAATCTTATCCTTAGGTACCCACATCTTTTTGGGTCCTTTCTTGTTAGATTTTCTCAAGTTCTGATTGAACTTGGGTTTAACATTGTAAGCAATAGGAGGAACAGCATGATAATTCTTAATGTGAGTTTCATGATATTTCCTAGGTTGTGTCACATGCTTCTTAGTGTGTGTAATGTGAAAACTTTGTGCATGTGAGGTGTGCCTAATATCATGTGAGTGGCCATACTTGAACTGATCATACAATGGCTTGTATGTAATTTTCATTTCATCAACAGGTTCAAGTTTGTATGGGGTTTCACCCTCATAACCAATGCCAACTCTTTTGTTTCCAGACACAGCATATATCATAGAAGCTAGCTGACTTCTGCCAATACTTCTAGATAGGAACTTCCTGAAACTTAAATCATATTCTTTCAGAATATGGTTCAGACTGGGAGTGGATTTTTCTGAATCAGAAGGAGATCCAACATTATTGGATAATTTTAAAAGTTTTTCCTTTAATTCAGAATTCTCCAACTCAAGCTTCTTTGTTTCAAATTCAAATTGCTTTTTCAGCTTTTTGTATTTGAGACTGATCTGAGACTTGAGTTCCAGAAGTTCAGTTAGACCGGAAACTAACTCATCTCTAGTAAGTTCAGAAAATACCTCTTCAGAATCTGATTCTGATGTAGATTCTGATCCGTCATCTTCTGTCGCCATCAGCGCACAGTTGGCCTGCTCATCTTCTGAATCATCTTCTGACTCATCCCAGGTTGCCATAAGACCTTTCTTCTTATGAAACTTTTTCTTGGGACTTTCCTTCTGAAGATTTGGACATTCATTCTTGTAGTGTCCAGGCTCATTGCATTCATAGCACATGACCTTCTTCTTGTCAAATCTTCTTTCATCAGAAGATTCTCCACGTTCAAATTTCCTTGAACTTCTGAAGCCTCTGAACTTCCTTTGCTTGGTCTTCCAGAGTTGGTTTAGCCTTCTGGAAATCATGGACAGTTCATCTTCTTCTTCAGATTCTGATTCTTCAGGATCTTCTTCTCTAGCCTGAAAAGCGTTAGTGCATTTCTTGATATTAGATTTTAATGCAATAGACTTACCTTTCTTTTGAGGCTCATTTGCGTCCAGCTCAATCTCATGGCTTCTCAAGGCACTGATAAGCTCTTCCAGAGAAACTTCATTCAGATTCTTCGCAATCTTGAATGCAGTCACCATCGGACCCCATCTTCTGGGTAAGCTTCTGATGATCTTCTTTACATGATCAGCCTTGGTGTATCCTTTGTCAAGAACTCTCAATCCAGCAGTCAGAGTTTGAAATCTCGAAAACATCTTTTCAATGTCTTCATCATCCTCCATCTTGAAGGCTTCATACTTCTGGATTAAGGCAAGAGCTTTTGTCTCCTTGACTTGAGCATTTCCTTCATGAGTCATTTTCAAGGACTCATATATGTCATAGGCCGTTTCCCTGTTAGATATCTTCTCATACTCAGCATGAGAGATAGCATTCAGCAAAACAGTTCTACATTTATGATGATTCCTGAAAAGCTTCTTTTGGTCATCATTCATTTCTTGCCTTGACAGCTTCACGCCTCTGGCATTTACTGGATGTTTGTAACCATCCATCAGAAGATCCCATAGATCACCATCTAGACCCAGAAAGTAACTCTCCAGTTTATCTTTCCAGTATTCAAAGTTTTCACCATCAAATACCGGCGGTCTAGTATAACCATTGTTACCGTTGTATTGCTCAGCAGAGCCAGATGTAGATGCAGGTGTAGGTATGGTCCTTTCACTTTCATCAACCATCTTTTAAATGAAGCGTTTTTCTCTTCCTGAATCTTTTCTAAACACGGTTAAGTGCTTGCACCTTAGAACCGGCGCTCTGATACCAATTGAAGGATAGAAAAACACTTAGAAAGGGGGGGATTGAATAAGTGTGACTTAAAATCTTGAGCGATAAAAATAAAATGCACAATTATTTTTATCCTGGTTCGCTGTTAACGAAGCTACTCCAGTCCACCCCCGAGAGATGATTTACCTCAACTGAGGATTTAATCCACTAATCGCACGGATTACAATGGTTTTCCACTTAGCCGCAACTAAGTCTTCCAGAGTCTTCTGATCACAACCTGATCACTCCAGGAACAACTGCTTAGTTCACTCCTAAGACTTTTCTAGAGTCTACTGATCAACACGATCACTCTAGGCTTAGTTCACTCCTAAGACTTTCTGCTCAGCCAACTGCCAAGACTTCCTGCTCAGCCAACTGCCAAGACTTCCTGCTCAGCCAACTGCTAAGACTTCCTAGAGTATACTGATCAACTGATCACTCTAGTTCCTTACAACTTAATGTAATCAATTCAAGAGTTTACAAATGCTTCTAAAAAGCGATAATCACAACTGTGATATTTCTCTTACAATTTAAGCTTAATCTCACTAAGATATTACAACAGCAATGTAGTGAGCTTTGACGAAGATGAAGATTCTGAGTTTTGATTTGAACAGAGTTTCAGCAAGTGAATTTGAATTGTATTGGTGCGAAAATCGTTAACCTTGCTTCTCATCAGAACTTCATATTTATAGGCGTTGAGAAGATGACCGTTGAATGCATTTAATGCTTTGCGTGTTCCGTACAGCTTTGCATTTAATGTTATACGCTTTTGTCAACTACCTCGAGCCTTGTTCACGCTGTGTCTACTGACGTAGCCTTTAGTAGCTTTAACGTTCCTTTTGTCAGTCAGCGTAGTCTGCCACGTGTACTTCCTTCTGATCTGATGTTTGTGAATACGACGTTTGAATATCATCAGAGTCAAACAGCTTGGTGCACAGCATCTTCTGATCTTCTGACCTTGAAGTGCTTCTGAGCGTGATACCATCTTCTGATCTTCAGTGCTTCTGATCTCATGTTCTTCTGATGCTTCCATAGACCCATGTTCTGATTCTGCTTCGACCATCTTCTGATGTCTTGCCAGACCATGTTCTGATGTTGCATGCTGAACCATTTGAGACACATCTTCTGAGCGCTGAATTATGCGTACTCTTTATATATATTTCCTGAAAGGGAAATTGCATTGGATTAGAGTACCATATTATCTTAAGCAAAATTCATATTATTGTTATCATCAAAACTAAGATAATTGATAAGAACAAATCTTGTTCTAACAAGTTCTTCTTGCATAGCAATTATCCAGTCTGGATCTTCTAGAGCATGATCAACAGAAGTTGGCTCGATCAAAGATACAAGACCTAATTGACAATCTGCATTGTTCTTAAGGAATGCTCTTGTTCTGATTGGATCATCATTCTTTCCAAGAATGACATCTTCTGAATGACCAGAGATGAGTCTGGATGATCTTTTGACAGATGGTTCTTCAGAAATACTTAGATCCTCCAGAGAAGCTGATACTTGATCTTCAGATTCTTTGCTTCTGAGAAGCTCTGCTTCTGATGCATTGCTTCTTGGCTCAACAACTTCTGATATGTCAATATCATAACCTGCAAAATTATCAACCTGCTTTGGTTTTTCAGAACCAAGCTTATCATCAAACCTGATATTGATTGATTCTTCCACAATCAATGTTTCAGTATTGTATACTCTGTAGCCTTTTGAGCGTTCAGAATATCCAAGAAGAAAACACTTTTGAGCTTTGGAATCAAACTTACCAAGATGATCTTTAGTGTTCAGAATAAAGCATACACATCCAAAAGGATGGAAATATGAAATGTTGGGCTTTCTATTCTTCCACAATTCATAGGGAGTCTTATTTAGAATAGGTCTGATAGAGATTCTATTCTGAATATAGCATGCAGTGTTTATTGCTTCTGCCCAGAAATGCTTAGCCATATTGGTTTCATTGATCATGGTTCTGGCCATTTCTTGCAGAGTCCTATTCTTTCGTTCTACAACTCCATTTTGCTGTGGAGTTCTAGGACAAGAGAAATCATGGGCAATACCATTTTCTTTGAAGAACTCTTCAAAGGATCTGTTCTCAAATTCACCACCATGATCACTTCTGACCTTTATGATTTTACACTCTTTTTCAGATTGAATCTGAATGCAGAAATCAAAGAACACTGAATGAGTCTCATCCTTGTGTTTCAAGAATTTTACCCACGTCCAGCGCCTATAATCATCTACGATGACTAATCCATATTTCTTTCCTCTGACAGATGCTGTTTTGACTGGTCCAAACAGATCAATGTGCAAGAGTTCTAATGGCCTTGAGGTAGAAACAACATTCTTAGACTTGAATGCAGGTTTGGAGAACTTGCCCTTCTGACATGCTTCACAAAGAGCATCTAATTTGAATTTCAGATTAGGGAGTCCTCTGACAAGATTCAGTTTGTTAATCTGAGAGATCTTTCTCAAACTAGCATGACCTAATCTCCTGTGCCAGACCCACTGCTCTTCAGAAACAGACATAAGACAAGTCACCTTCTGACTCATAAGATCTTGCAGATCTGTCTTATAAATGTTGTTCTTCCTCTTGCCTGTAAATAGGATTGAGCCATCCTTCTGATTTACAGCCTTGCAAGACTTTTGATTGAAGATTATATCATAACCATTGTCACTTAATTGACTAATAGATAAGAGGTTATGAGTTAATCCTTCTACAAGAAGTACATTAGAGATGGAAGGAGAGTTACCAGACTTTATAGTTCCAGAGCCAATTATCTTGCCCTTCTGATCTCCTCCAAACTTGACTTCTCCTCCAGACTTAAGCACCAGGTCTTGGAACATAGACCTTCTTCCTGTCATGTGTCGTGAGCATCCAGAGTCCAGGTACCATGACATGTTGTGCTTTGTCCTTCTTGCAGCCAAGGATATCTGCAATAGGAATAATCTTATCCTTAGGTACCCACATTTTCTTGGGTCCTTTCTTGTTAGATTTTCTCAAGTTCTGATTGAACTTGGGTTTGACATTATAAGCAATAGGAGGAACAGCATGATAATTTTTAATATGAGTTTCATGATATTTCCTAGGTTGTGTCACATGCTTCTTGGTGTGTGTTATGTGAAAACTTTGTGCATGTGAAGTGTGCCTAATATCATGAGAGTGGCCATACTTGAACTGATCATACAATGGCTTGTATGTGAGTTTCATTTCATCAACAGGTTCAAGTTTGTATGGGGTTTCACCCTCATAACCAATGCCAACTCTTTTGTTTCCAGACACAGCATATATCATAGAAGCTAGCTGACTTCTGCCAATACTTCTAGATAAGAACTTCCTGAAACTTAAATCATATTCTTTCAGAATATGGTTTAGACTAGGAGTGGATTTTTCTGAATTAGAAGGAGATCCAACATCATTGGATAATTTTAAAAGTTTATCTTTCAATTCAGAATTTTCCAATTCAAGCCTCTTTGTTTCAAATTCAAATTGCTTTTTCAGCTTTTTGTATTTGAGACTAATCTGAGACTTGAGTTCCAGTAGTTCAGTTAGACCGGAAACTAACTCATCTCTAGTAAGTTCAGAAAATACCTCTTCAGAATCTGATTCTGATGTAGATTCTGATCCGTCATCTTCTGTCGCCATCAGCGCACAGTTAGCCTGCTCATCTTCTGAATCATCTTCTGATTCATCCCAGGTTGCCATAAGACCTTTCTTCTTATGAAACTTCTTCTTGGGACTTTCCTTCTGAAGATTTGGACATTCATTCTTGTAGTGTCCAGGCTCATTGCATTCATAGCACATGACTTTCTTCTTGTCAAATCTTCTATCATCAGAAGATTCTCCACGTTCAAATTTCTTTGAACTTCTGAAGCCTCTGAACTTCCTTTGCTTGGTCTTCCAGAGTTGATTTACCCTTCTGGAAATCATGGACAGTTCATCTTCTTCTTCAGATTCTGATTCTTCAGGATCTTCTTCTCTGGCCTGAAAAGCGTTAGTGCATTTCTTGATATTAGATTTTAATGCAATAGATTTACCTTTCTTTTGAGGCTCATTTGCATCCAGCTCAATCTCATGGCTTCTCAAGGCACTGATCAGCTCTTCCAGAGAAACTTCATTCAGATTCTTTGCAATCTTGAATGCAGTCACCATAGGACCCCATCTTCTGGGTAAGCTTCTGATGATCTTCTTTACATGATCAGCCTTGGTGTATCCTTTGTCAAGAACTCTCAATCCAGCAGTCAGAGTTTGAAATCTCGAAAACATCTTTTCAATGTCTTCATCATTCTCCATCTTGAAGGCTTCATACTTCTGGATTAAAGCTAGAGCTTTGGTCTCCTTGACTTGAGCGTTTCCTTCATGAGTCATTTTCAAGGACTCATATATATCATAGGCTGTTTCCCTGTTTGATATTTTCTCATACTCAACATGAGAAATAGCATTCAGCAAAACAGTTCTGCATTTATGATGATTCCTGAAATGCTTCTTTTGATCATCATTCATTTCTTGCCTTGTCAGCTTTACGCCACTGGCATTTACTGGATGTTTGTAACCATCCATCAGAAGATCCCATAGATCACCATCTAGACCAAGAAAGTAACTTTCCAGTTTATCTTTCCAGTATTCAAAGTTTTCACCCTCAAATACCGGCGGTCTTGTATAACCATTGTTACCGTTGTATTGCTCAGCAGAGCCAGATGTAGATGCAGGTGGATTTGTCGGAGTTTCACCAGCCATCTTTTAAATGAAGCGTTTTTCTCTTCCTGAATCTTTTCTAAACACGGTTAAGTGCTTGCACCTTAGAACCGGCGCTCTGATACCAATTGAAGGATAGAAAAACACTTAGAAAGGGGGGGGGATTGAATAAGTGTGACTTTAAATCTTGGACGATAAAAATAAATTGCACAATTATTTTTATCCTGGTTCGCTGTTAACGAAGCTACTCCAGTCCACCCCCGCAGAGATGATTTACCTCAACTGAGGATTTAATCCACTAATCGCACGGATTACAATGGTTTTCCACTTAGTCCACGACTAAGTCTTCTAGAGTATTCTGATCACAACTTGATCACTCCAGGAACAACTGCTTAGATACCCTCTAAGACTTTTCTAGAGTCTACTGATCAACACGATCACTCTAGGCTTAGTTCACTCCTAAGACTTCCCTAGAGTATTCTGATCAACACGATCACTCTAGTTACAAACTGCTCAGCCAACTGCTAAGACTTCCTAGAGTATACTGATCACACGATCACTCTAGTTCCTTACAACTTAATGTAATCAATTCAAGAGTTTACAAATGCTTCTTAAAAGCTATAATCACAACTGTGATATTTCTCTTAACGTTTAAGCTTAATCTCACTAATATATTACAACAGCAATGTAGTGAGCTTTGATGAAGATGAAGATTCTGAGTTTAGATTTGAACAGCGTTTCAGCAAGTTTGATATAAGTTATTTTGGTGCAGAATCGTTAAAATCGTCAACCTTGCTTCTCATCAGAACTTCATATTTATAGGCGTTGAGAAGATGACCGTTGAGTGCATTTAATGCTTTGCGTGTTCCGTACAGCATTGCATTTAATGTTATACGCTTTTGTCAACTACCTCGAGCCTTGTTCACGCTGTGTCTACTGACGTAGCCTTTAATAGCTTTTAACGTTCCTTTTGTCAGTCAGCGTAGTCTGCCACGTGTACTTCCTTCTGATCTGATGTTTGTGAATATAACGTTTGAATATCATCAGAGTCAAACAGCTTGGTGCATAGCATCTTCTGATCTTCTGACCTTGAAGTGCTTCTGAGCGTGATACCATCTTCTGATCTTCAGTGCTTCTGATCTCATGTTCTTCTGATGCTTTCATAGACCCATGTTCTGATTCTGCTTCGACCATCTTCTGATGTCTTGCCAGACCATGTTCTGATGTTGCATGCTGAACCATTTGAGACACAACTTCTGAGCGCTGAATTATGCGTACTCTTTATATATTTCCTGAAAGGGAAATTGCATTGGATTAGAGTACCATATTATCTAAAGCAAAATTCATATTATTGTTATCATCAAAACTAAGATAATTGATAAGAACAAATCTTGTTCTAACAGTGTTGAGGAGTTAGAGTTCCAATCTCCTCTCATAGAGGAGTCTATCTCAGTTGTTACAAACAATTTCATTTCATAGATCATTCATGTATCATGCACAAAAATTTCATATACCATGCATATTCATGTGTATCTTCTCGAGTCTTGTTGTTTTTAAAGTCTTACCTTGTGGTGTAAACTTACTTGGCATTTGTCAACCTTTCTCCTCATTCATGTTTTATCTTGAATGTCTCTGAAAATTTCTTCTCAAAGTCTAATCGTGTTTTATCTTGATCATCTTTGATGTTGTCTTCATTCATGTTTTATCTTGAATGTCTCTGATATTTTCTTTTCAAAGTTCAATCATGTTTTAACTCGACGCCCTAAGTTCAATCACTTAATTTTGCGGATTTGGATTCTCATCCTATCGACGTCCTAAGTCCATTGAAATTAGAAATTAGGCCTCTAACTTGTGATTCAAAGAAAATATCAAAAGAATGGAGTAGAAGAAGAGTTAGAACCAAAAACAAGTCAAAAACCACAAAAACAAGCATTATGCCTCACTGATAATCGATTTACCTCTGTAGGAAATCGATTTCCTTAGTGCAGAGTTCAAAATTGGCATAAAAACAAGGTGGAAATCGATTTCCTACAGAGGGAAATCGATTTCCTGCACACAGCTATCAAAAAATCAGCATTAGGAAACATAAAACTTGACTTAAGCAAACATACAAACACCTTATGATCACATATCAATTGGAGTACGAATTTTCCATCAATTCACCATCAAATAGGACCAATATAGCATCAAAGATGCATCACACACAAACACAAGAATCACATTATGATAAATGAAAAAGGATGAAGAAAATTACCAAATCTTAAACAAAACTTAGATCCACTTCAATGATCAACAACACAAATCTTGATCTCTCAACAATTGAAGAAAAAAGAGTGAAATGAATGGTGGTTTAGCTCAAAGTTTGTGAGGTTCAAGATGTGACTCACAAACTTTATGAAAGAAAAAGAGCTTTGGTGAATTTGGTAGGGATGAGGAGAGAAATTGCAAGGGGTTTGTTGGCTTTCTAAGCTTGTGAAATGAGAGAGTAGAGACCTCTATTTATAGGATGGGAGCAAGAGTAGTGGCAATTTGGTCTTTTTGCTTTTGGTTAATTAGCTTGTGTTTAATTGGTGTTTAAATGGTAAAATGGTATTTAAATGGTAAAATGGAGCTTAAATGGGTTTAATGAAGGGAATTAATTTTGGTGAGGTGGAAAATTGGTAAAATGACAAAAATAATCAAAGAAAATAGGTGCCAAAATGATGTCATACTTCCCTCCTTATTTTTCAAATTTCGTCCAGAAAAATCGATTTCCTATATGGGTAAATCGATTTCCATAGTGAAATTTTCAAAAATTGCTTTCTTGCACTATTTTGATTTTTGCTTGATCTTTTACCTGTAAAATATAAACAAAAGAGAAAAAATACATATTTTTTTTGAATTTTGGTTAACATAAAACAAATAAAAAGCTAAAAATGCTTGATGGTTCCCCTCAAAGACAAAATGATACCTCAAGATTGTGATCTTAATTGATGATTGAAATGCAAATGATGTATGATCTTAGGGTCAAAAATTGAGGTATGATAATAAATAAGAAGAATTATCACATCAAAACTCAAACAAATGTTCATTTTAATTTTTGTAAAACTACATAGTTTATGGAACAGAGCTAACATTAGAGGTTTCAAAAGAATTTGAGCATTGGTAAAGTACAATAGGAGCTTCTACCTGCATTTTCATTTGATTAAACCTAAGTGCTAATATAGGTTTTGATAACATCACATAGGTGCTTAAATTCTGTATTTCATTTTTATGATCTTTATTCACATGGCTACTTCCTCCTCCATAGTCTTGTAAAGATTGTTGCTCTTTGTCATCATCAACATTTGCTAAAGGAAATTCTCTTGAAACCTTCAAAGGCTTCACTGGTTGCACCCTATTTTAATTTGTCAAATAACACATTATAAGAATATTTTTTCATGCAAAAAAATCATAGTATTCAAATAGTTTTAAATTGCAGCTGTAATGTATTTGCATCGCGATCCCTCTAACAAAATATAAGTAAAAAGATACATGTATCAGATAGATACATGTATTTTTCTTTTATATTTTGTTAGGAAAGTAGTATGTTGCAACACATATCTCAATTCAAATAGTTTTCCATGCAAGAAAATCATAGTATTCAAATAATTTTAAATTGCGGCCGCAACGCGATCCCTCTTTAACAAAATATAGTAAAAAGATACATGTATTAGATAGATACTTCCTCCGCCATTATTTTAAGTAAATATTCTCTTTTTAGATTCATTGAATAATGAATGTATTTGATCTTTATAAAAGACCAGATACATTTATTATTCAATGTATCTAAAAAGATAATATTTGTTATAATAAT
This sequence comes from Vicia villosa, assembly GCF_029867415.1. Taxonomy (NCBI): domain Eukaryota; kingdom Viridiplantae; phylum Streptophyta; class Magnoliopsida; order Fabales; family Fabaceae; genus Vicia; species Vicia villosa. Next base: position 190,776,328 of record NC_081181.1, read on the forward strand.
AGCGAGAGGCATGTATTTATTTTTTATATTTTTTAAGGAAAATAGTATGTTGCAATGCAACCCATATTGTGATTCCTAACTTGTATTCTTTTTTTTTGCAATATCTACGATAACGTGTAACTATGACCGCAACGCAACCTAAAAGTACTCACTTTAATATAATTATTAGAGAATTTTAAATAGTGGGACTAAACCTGCATTCAATCTGGCAAGAGTACTTAAGGAGGTTAGGATTAAACACTGTACCACCACTGCAATTAATTTTGAAACAAATTGGTTATTACTTTGTTGTTGAAAATTGAAGATACTTATAGTAAAATATGGAGATGATGAGTGAATGAAATGATTTACCTAAAACTTGGAAGTGACATTCCAATTTTTGGCCCCATCCAATGGTCGAACTTCAAAGCAGGCACTGCTGTCAACATGCTTGTAATCAGTAAAACCTTAGGTTAATTATAATTACAAGAGAAACAAAATGAACAAAACGCGGTGAAATCATAAGAAGCATAAGATGCAAAGTCATAAGCAGTATCAAATTTCACTCACCAGGACTAGTGAGACTTGTGTTACAAGTATCCTCTGCATCAAGAGATTTGATTTTGGTTACTTGAACATTCTGTTGATCGTTAGAATTTCGGAACGAGGAACCAATTTGAATTGTATTTAAAAATCCACTCCTGCTCTCGGATTGTTTTGAGACTGCGGTAATTGTCTGCTGGAACAAAAAATATATTATTGTCTGATACATTAATATATAGTATGAATGAATTTAGTATAGATTTAAGAGAATTTCCTAAGGTAAAAAAATAAATACCTTAGAAAACGTAGCAACTTGACTTGGAAGACCCACTTCCTGTAGAAAAATTGATACTTTCAATACCAAACACATAATTTTAAAGAACTTACATTTTATTAGGAAACACTCAAGTTTCACATTGGTTAAAAATACAATCCACAGAGTGTATATATAGAGTGACACCACTTATTTTCTAAGTTGGTTTTGTAATGATGCGTTTTGGACAAACTCTAATTGATATTAAAGTCTATCGATTGGACATTGAGACAAAAGAGGGTTGGGCGTGATGGGATGTATTAGAAAGATGTCAAATTTATATAGAATAAATTAGACCAAACTCTAATATGATATCAAAGCCTACCAATGGTACCTTGGACAACCCGGCCACGGTTACTATCTATGCATCAAATCCATTAGTGTTGGGCGTTTGGTGCCCAATAGTGCCGAACGTGAGGTGTGTATTGGAAAAAACTTACGAGTCACATTGGTTAAAAATATAGTCCACAAAAGATTTATATACAGTGACAGACATTACCTTACGAATCGGATTTGTAAAAATGGGTTAGACCATTCTCTATTACATGTCAATTAAAGAATGTATTAAGTTTTTAAGTTTTCCATGACCCTAAGTAAATTAGTCACGATTTAAGAGTCGTAAAATAAATAGGGTCCTATTTTATCATAGATTAAGGGTGGTATATGTTTTATAAGACTCTATTTAAACACAAATTAGTCGTGTTAAATTTTGGACCTGTACAGCCTTGCATGTTTTTAAAGACGGCAATGCTAATTGTATGTGAAATTAACATCATTATAAAATGGATTATTTTAAAAAGCTTATAAAATTTAATATTCTCCCTACAAAATAATATAAAATTAAAATAATAATAATAATAATAATAATAATAATGCATGAAGGAATTTTGTTCTCACACCTTTCTTCCATGAGAACAGGCTTCTTTGTTGTTTACGTACACCTTGGTTGCCCAACTTTTCACAAAAAATAAACAGATATAAGTATATAGAACTAAATCTTTACAAAGCAAAAAGGGGAATAAAGTGTAAAGTAGTTTGTTATTGCAGCTTCCAATGGAAATATGTGATAAATAAACTTAAATTATTCTTCACAACTTGCCGTGCTAAATCTTAAGCAATGATTTGGATGGAAAGTACTATAAATAAATAATTCCAAAAATGGTAAAATGTTGGAAAGAAAAGTGATGAAGAAGAAGACAAAATAGCAACTTTAGTGAGTAGTATCTAAATAAAAGTTTATGGCCACTGTGATTTTTCAATGTATTTTTAACAATAAATAGTACACCCTTAAATATCAAGCTTTTACATGAAGAAAAAAAAAAAAGGCTTGATATCAATTTGACTTTAAAGATTATGAACTAATAATGAAACTAGATTTTTCACCCAAAAAAATGAATAAACATTAATCTATAAATCCAATCATTTTATTACTAGTATATTGAATTATAAATGTAATTAATTTATGAAAATTCCTGCTACTTAAGGCATGCATGAATCTATTTCAAACACATCATTTGATTGGATAGTAAGGGTGGTAGTTATACAACTATAGCAATGATAAAGCATTGGAACTTGAAAGTGATAAGATTTGTTATCCACTCACTATTGTAGTATTATTGGTAGAGCTTATCCAATTGATGAACACAATCAAATTTGATTGGACAACTAGTAGGCAACAACATTATCTCTCATGTATGAACTAAATTTATTAGGTAGAACTCCCCCTCTTGTTCTATTAATAAGAAAAAAATTTACTTTCAAAAATGTGTTATTTCAAACTGAACAAAATAGTTTCATATTATTTATAAACAGTGTAAAAGACATTTTTTTAAATAAAATAATAATAAATACTAGAAACCCGTGCATAATCGTGAGAGTTAGGGTGTGAATTTTGGTGTTGGTGTTCAACTTAATAATTTTAGCATTTCTCAATTACAATATCCATATACTTAAATCACGAGGGTTCTCACTCAAAATGTACAAATTTCCGAGCCACAGTAGAGTGGACTTTAGGTCGACCGAAATATTGGCGTTATATGTAGGAACTCAAAATTCGCATCATGACTCTTAGTTCTGATTGGAGGACAACTGTTCAGAATTGACTAAAAAAATCCCACACTATTTAAGAATCGATGTTAAAAATAGTTTATACACACTACTCATACACATCGATCTAACGAGACACGAGACAACTTTTTGTAGAATAAAATTGTAAAGATTCTTTCACTTACAATAGACAATAAATCGTAACCACAATAACAAAGGACATGAAGCTATCCAAAACAAGATAATACTACCTTCTTCTTCTTAATTCTTTAGAAAATATAATTGAAATTAGCTACTTAAATAAATTTCTTCAATAGATACATAAAATTAGTTACTTTAGTTTATAATCAATCCAAAAATACTAGTACTAACATATTTTGAGTTTTTTAATGTTATTTTCAATGATCATGCAGTTTAGCCCATTCTTCTCTATCATTCTAATTAAAATAATAAAAAAGAAAATGATCCCACAATAGTAAATAAATGAAAAAGTAAAACATACGCGCAAGATGTTGGGCGGTTCCAAACAAGTCCTGCAATCACAACAAGCTGCAACCCATCACAATAAATTTCTAATGTCAGCCATTTACACAAATTCATAAATAATATTTTTATAAAAATCTTCTAGAATATATTTATTTATTTATTTGAAAACTATTTCAGAAAATATGAGAGTAAAAAAATACATAACCTCATCAAATACACCAACAGGACTATCCTCATAACTAGCTAGAAAAAATCCACCAAGAGTGTATCTATAAACAATGGTTGCAAAATCAAACTTTTATTTTACAAAATAAAATAAAATTAGAAATAAACAAACAATAAATAATTTAAATTAAAGCTACATACCCAAAAGCTTCAACCAATTTGAATTCTTTTGGAATACATGCTCTTGCTTTCTCTGCTTTCACAAGATGGAGTTGATACAAAGCACTGATAATATACCCATAAACAAAACAAGTTACTCAAATATACACAAACTTGCTATAAAAAGATAGTTACACATTTCACACTTACCTTCCTCTAAATATCCATGGAGGCTTACCATAACCAGATGAAGATTTAGTCTCTAAAGATTCCATCAACTAAAAAAATGAAGGCTACTAAATTAGTGTGAATTTATATATCATAATGATGATGTAATAATCACATTATATGAAATGAAATGGAAAAGAGGAAGTTAATTGGAGGTTATGGATTACCTTAAGTTAAGAAATTTGTTGAAGTGATGGAAGTTTGGTGAGTGAAGGAGAAGAAAAGAAGAAGTGTGTGGAAGTGATATGAATGGATAAACTAAAACTTTTGGTCCACAGTGTCGTTTTGTATGGACATAAATAATAGTACACGATATTAATGAAAATGATAAATTACTTGTTTTCTAAATAAATGGGTCTTCGACATTCAATGTGTGAGAGGATAATAAATAGGACAAGATGGTATAAATACCATTTAAGTTATAATTTTTGGATTTTTTTTTAATAAGGTAATATATATAATAAACAGAAACGGTATAAAACAGGGAACCAATTATCCCAAAATTACTAGAACCTAAATAAATGTATACCTAATCTATTCTTTACAAAATCTTTTCGAATCTCCAACGGGATGGAATCTCAAATGATGGTAGAGCGATGTCGAACACTAAATTAGCCAAAAAATCGGCACGGGAATTACCTTCCCTATAGATGTGAGTGATAAACATATGCGAAAAATTAGTGTGAAGGACACAAAATTGCCAACGGATCCTATAAATAAAATGAACTAACCTATGGTTGGAAAAAGCTTTGACAACCATGATAGAACCGATTTTAACCCAATGCTTATGCCAACCCCTATCAATAGCTATCTCCATAGCACAAATCACTGCCCCAAATTCAGCATGAATTGAAGAATTGCACCGAATATTCTCCACAAAAGCTAGGATAAAGTCTCCTCTATAATTACGAAATATGCTTGCACCACCCGCATTGGATGAATCATCTAAGAACGCTCCATCGCAGTTGCACTTGATCCATCCAAAAGAATGAGGATTCCAAATCACTTCAATAATAGAAGGAGCTTTAGGAGGGATGATGTTAACTTTGAACTCTTTGATGAAAGTGAAATCCAGCATGTTAATATATGAGGCTTTGTGTGACAAATTTCTGGAGATTTGAGCCTGCCTCAAAATCTAGACAATAGCATAATTAGTGTTGGGCTTGTGGTTGTTGTGCCTAGCAGCATTGCAAAGCTACCAAATGATGCACAGGAGGTGCACAACAACAGTACAATGAACGAGCGCAACTTGCGGAGATTTATTTCTTGTACTAATCTCTAACCAAACAGCAATGGAATTGGGGGGAGTAGAGATATGAAATTTATGCATCAGCCATACCCAGAGATATTTGGAGAAGGCACTGTCAAATAAAAGGTGCTGAAAAGATTTCGATTTATTACGGAAAATTAGGCATCAGTGGGTATTTTACCGTGCAACATCCGCCAAACAAGGATGGATCTACTCAAGGAATGTTGATATGTCAAATCGCCTTACACCAAGGGGCATCCGCGAGCGTTTTAGCTTTAAACCGGTACGCCTCTTGCAACTCCAAATTACTCGTAATGCTATGCTTCCAGCCCATAATGTCTTCGGATTCGACAGATGTTGCCATGAAATTTTCCACCCGCGAAACCAAGAACGGGAACCAGGTAAACCATATAGGAGGAATGCCCCACTGCCCATTATTAGTCAGGTCTGAGATCCTGATGTGAGGATTAATTTCTTTAATAATCAAACCATCAATGCTTGTATCATTAATGAAAGGATCACCGAACCACAAATACATCTAGAAAGAAACATTAGAACCCGAACCGAGGATCCAGCAAGAATTGTTCAAAATATAAGAATATTCCGCCTTAACGCTAGTCTAGATGGACGAAAAAACATGATACATGATGAAGCCATAAGACTTTAGCACTCTTTCTAAGCAATATTCCGCCTTATCGGTTGCATTTTTTCCGGAAAATGGCAGGAAATCAGGCACTGATCGCACGACTTAGACAGGGTAGGGAGACACCGACAACATAGACTCGGCGCGAGAGGGCTGCACAACAAGCAGTGACTCGAGGACGGGGTCGAGTCTGAGTACCAGTCAAATGGATGAGGCGCGTGCAAGTTTCTCATCTGGATTGAGGAGTCGGTTTTCTCGGGCGTCTTCCTCCCGTGAGTTTGAGGAGGAGGTGGTGGAGGAACATCATGAAGAGGTGGAGGTGCCTGAGGATGAGGGGGTACCCGGGGTGGAAGCACCTGAGCACGACGTGGAAGCGCAGGATGATAAGGAGGAGGGCTACCCGGGAGGGCCTTCAGACACATCTTTGTTGATATACTACCATGACCATGTCCCTCAACGTGTTTTGTGTAACACCCTTCTAAACCCCGCGGCAATTTAAATAAATAATCAGAGTAAAAACATAAACACAAGGGTGCCACAATTGTTTAAAACAAATAAACCAACTAAGGTCAAAGTCATGCTTCATTAGGAAACGATTTACTAAAACATAATCATGTTTATCACAGCGGAATACGAAACATCATCAATACAACCTATGGAAATGTAATTCAGCACCAAATAAAATAGAGTAATCTCATAAAACTCTAAAACTATCGTTCCCCAGTGTTACAAGATCAGAGCATGACCGACACGACCCAACATAAACGGATAAACTCTACAAGTCATCCTCACTGAGTACTAATGCCGCTACTCCTCAATCTGAAAATGACAACATGTAAGGGTGAGTCTCATTCTCAGTTAGTAAATATTATGCAATTCATAAGCAACGAGCATCATAATATATCGTTCACCCAATCATACATATTCAGATTCATGACTATTATTCATCAATTCATACAACGATAGATTACACCACATAACACAAAAATCCATTCAATCATGATATAATAGAATGCATATGACACAACTGACACTATGCATGTGGTACCAATAAACCGTGGAACCAATCCACCTAACCGATCTACGCCTCATCGAGATACGGCCCACCGACACAAATTCCGCACAATGGGAATTATTTCCACCATCGATCCAAACATCACCGGGATCCATCACCGAATGCATATGAATGAATGAACACACATAACATACTTAAAAACATCACCGATCACGATGAATAACTCATCTCAACACCACATCACCGAATAAGTATGTACATGTTTTCAACATCATTCAAATAGTCATGCATTCATCACAATCATAATAATAATCACAGCCAATTCATCACCACATCAAATACATTGTCACACCTATTTCACATGCACATAATGTTTAATTCTCAACAAGTAATTAAATCGAGTTTTAAAGAAATAAAGTCGGCCACTTCCCATATTCATCATTCATCATATAAAACATTTAATTACTTTTACAACGTCCAAAACGGCACTAAGAAAGGATACACGGATCAAAAGATACACTATTTTAAAGTTTAAAAAAATTTCGGCACAGCAAGGTTCGCTCAACGGACCACTAGTGACGTGAGGCAGAAGCGAACTTCCTTCAGACCTCCGCTCAGCGGACCACTAGCGACGTTAGACATAAGCTAACCAGGTCGGGTCCTCCGCTTAGCGGACCCCCCCTCCGCTTAGTGGACCTGCGATTTTACAAATTCTCAGGTCTGCACAGACCCTGCGATTCCACCTATTTCCAATCCAAAATCGAGTCTAAACCTCATATACTAACATACAATCATCATACATTCAATCATACATCACCAAACATCATTTAAACTCATTATTAAACAATAGATCATGCAATTTGCATCAATTCAATCCAAACTATAACACTCTAACCTAACAATCCCAATATCTAATTGAACCAAACCATACATCAATCTACCTATCACCTAAGACCACATAAGAGATACTAAAAGGAAAATTCTCCCCTTACCTCGATGGATGTTCTTGAATTGATCCTTGAACCTTGGGATTTTCCTCCTTCCTTTGCTCTTCTCACTTCTACGATAAAACCTTTTTCTCCCAAACCTTCTCTTGCTCTCTTCTTTTCTATTTTTCTCAATAATAAAACAATAATATAATTAGGACTAAGTGTAGAGCTTTTTACTCCATACACCCACTAATTACACCTCACACCCCCAAAAGTCAATTATTCTCTTCTTATTCATTTACTCCATTATTTTCAAAAATATTCATAAACTAAATTTTAATTAAATAATTAACCAAAATTCAATTTATCTAATAATTTAAAAATACGGGTGTTACATTTGGGAGGGAGAGGTAGTTTTTTATTACACTTTCTAAGTTAGCCGTTTTAATTACAAATAGTTGAAAACATTAACTAACATTGTTGTTTTTTTGTTGTCACAGGAAAGACCGACCATAAAATCCGTGAACCATTTGCAGAAAATATTTGATCTCTTTATTCCGCATGCTCAGTGGTTTAACGATGTTGTAGCTGCCTCCGGTCTAGGCGGGTTATACATGACCAGATAAAGTACCATAATCCACGACATGTAGGGGGAATTTACCGAAAGGTGGCACAAGGAGATGTCGTCTTTCCACTTTCCTGTTGGGGAGTTAACGATCACCCTCATGACATTGCATGTATGTTCCACCTGCCGATCAGAGGGAGGCTACTGAATCATTCTCGCATACAGCGGGTTGAGGCCATCGAGTGGATGGTGGATTTTCTAGGCATGAACCCATTTATGGCCGAGAGGGAATGTTGTGTAACGAATGGGGCACATATCTGATTCTGCAGCTTGAGAGAGCTTTATGAGAACCACTTGGTGGCTCTTGCACATTCCTCACTGACGCCATGCCAAGGGTCACATCATACGTCCTCCAAAGGAGGAATCAGAAGGTGGGCCCATATCGTGTATACCGTGAGCGCACTGTTCACGATGACATCCAATGGACGCCCTTCAGTGGTTATGGTGATGTTGTCCCCTTCGACTGCATCGCATTATATTCCGGATGGTTGGCATGTGGGTCCAACACCATAATCAGATATTTGTCAGAGTGGTGCATGTAACCCCCCAATTGTTATACATCTTATTAGAAGCATTTTTGTAAACACATAAGATTTAGTTTATTGTTATTGTTCCTTGAGAAACCGGGTTGTGATTTATCTCAAGAAGAATTTGACGGTTGTCATTGTGAAATTGTTGTAATCAAGTTTGATTTAGTGGATTAAGTCCTCGTAAGAGAGAGGCAAAATCACCTTGGCGGGTGGACTGGAGTAGTTTAAGTTCAAAGGAACCAGGATAACCAAACGTGTCATAAGTTTTTATTTTATCAAAAACCCAATCCAACCCCTCTTATTGTGTTTTTCGAACCTTCAACTTCAACTTTCAGTTCAACATCTAAAGTAATAACAACAATTAAAAGCACAAAAGAAATAACTATCATTCATACCCCTTAGTCCTATGTATCAGAGCGACAACACCAACTTGGACTCGATGAAACTACTAAATCTTCGTCACTGTGAATCACCTGCACATTACCAGTATAAAGGTAACAGCGAAAAAAAATAAAGGGTGAGATATTGAATCAATATAAACAGGTGATGATAAACAATATATTAGATTAGATCATACAATTATCACGACTTTAAAACAACGAATATGCAAAAGCCGACAAACAACTTAATAACATCAACAAGACAACTTTAATTATCCATCGCATTAGCATAACAACTTAAATCAACACAGCTTAATAACAACAACAACTTTAACACACAACTCAAGATGTGACTCAACTGTGCATATGCATGTGTGTCGCGGGGAAAAATCGTATCTTTTTCGGGATGAGACACCTGATGCCTTCTTTGGGCTCGAGTGCTCAAAAAATGATTTTTCTTTTGTTTCGACCAAAATTTTTATTGTTTCCAAAGTAGGAAAAGGAAAAAAAGTTGCAATAACCTAAAAAGTGGGGGAGAGATTCCGGGTAAGAGGGTTGGTTATACGAAGGGAAGGTATTAGCACCCAACGTATCTATAGTACTCTATAGGTTTCTTTTCTATGTTTTTTCATTCTATGTTATGGAGAGGTTCTTGTGAGATAGGTGGGACCTAGGGAGTTTGTTTGATTATGCTCGCAAAGATCATCGCGATCCTCTGCATACATATCCCTTAGAGGGAATCAGAGCATCTGTAGCTCGGGGTCTACGGGTGCTAAGGTTTGAGTGGTTTGAGGGAGAAGTTTTGCTCGCCAAGGATACGACCTTGTGCCTACGTATTCTCAAAGGGATGTTGAGAAAGTCAGAGCAATCGTAGTTCCCACTTATGCTAGTGGAAGCAAGGGATAAGAGACAAATGTCATCTAAATGTTCGATGTATCTAATCTATATCATCACATACATCTGTTTGATTTTGCTTGAAATCTTTTCATTATAAGCCCTGGGCTGTGCCACTTATGGCGCTTAGAATGATAAAGATGTTTTTTTTGTTTAGCCAGCCTTGTGGCAAAAACTTTCAATGAAGTCAGCCTTGTGACAAAAAGTTTTGATTAATCAGCCAGCCTTGTGGCAAAAGTTTCAATGAAGTCAGCCTTGTGACAAAAACTTTGATTAATCAGCCAGCCTGGTGGCAAAACGGTTTGATTGATTAGCCAGCCTTGTGGCAAAAAAAAGTTTGATTGATTGATTGTTTGTGATGATATACAAGAGATACTCCTATCATAGAGATGATAAATGTCTAATCTCCTAGGGTATTTGATTTGGATATTGGGGATGCTTATAAGAAGCCCGTGGGTCCTTGTACGAAGCCCAAGAGGAGGCTATCTGAGGGTCCTTGCATTGTAAGCCCAAGAGGAGGCTATGGGAGGGACAATCGAGGGTCCTTGCATTGTAAGCCCAAGAGGAGGCTATGGGAGGGACAAGTCGTTTGTACGAAGCCCAAGAGGAGGCATGGTATAGTTGGTTTGAGCTCTTAGAGCGATTTCACCGAGAAACCATACTCTATGTCCTAACCTAAACTAGGGGAGATTATTTGCACGAAGCCCAATAGGAGGCTATGGGGAACCTAGTGTTTGTTAGGAGTAAATTAATGGTAAATTCATGTGTTAATATAAGTGATTTCTTCTCTAAACCAATGCAAAAATGTGATGAATCCATAGGTTTTTATTAAGAATTGAACTGAATAAGTTTAGTTCATGTGTAAAGCAAATCGAATCACTTGTGGGTACTTTTGATGCAGGTTTAGAGCTGAACTGGAGCTTTAGGAAAACATGAAGAGGATAGGAAGCTGGAAGTCTCAAAGGCAAAGCAAAAAGATGAAGTTTGACAAGGGCGCGCCGCGGGAGTTCTAGCCAGCGCCGCGCCAAAGTCTCTGTTTCTGATCGCGCCGCGCTCATCCGTTGCCGCGCCGCGGCCTCGGCGTTAAAAGCCCAAAACTTCTATTTAAAAGCCCTAGCTTCCAAGAGAAAAATAACTTTGGTGGGGGCGAAATTAGGAGAGCTATCTGATTCTGAAGCTGAGAACAACAATTGAAGGTGGATTCTTTACCAATCGAAGACATTCTATTGATGAAGATGAATTCCTCCATTGATTCTTGTATGTTCTTCATGTCTATGGAGAGCTAAATCCCTCTTGTTGAGTCTAAGGTAGTAGTTAACCTATGAATATACATTACCATTGATTAATTCCTGTGAACAATTGTTTGAATTTATTATCAATAAGAAACCTTGCTTTTAATTTACATCATTGTTGAATCTTTGATCGAAAGAAAGGATTTAACTTTTGCCCTAGGTTACTATATTGATTCAATTGCAATTTGCAGAGATGGAATTATAATTGGGTTTTCATAATTATCGTTCTTAAGTACTATTATCGTTATTGTGATTTGGAGAGATCGAATCTCATACCGGTAAAAGTTATCTAATTTGATTTGCAGACATGGAATCTTATTTGAGGATAAGTGAAGATAATGATTCAAAGGATTGTTCTATTGAGAATTAATTGATAATTGTATAGGATTAGGTTGATGAACCCTAAAGACTCAACATCTTTCTTTAATTGTTAACACAAAGTCCTTTACTTGCTTTTATTTTATTATTTGCTTTTGATATTATTATTAGTATAAAACAAACCAAACCAAATTTCTTAACTCAAAATAAACAACTATAGAACGGCAGTGATATTAACCAATCCCTGTGGATACGATATATTACCGAAAATATTTACCCACAAATACTTTCAACAAATTGGCGCCGTTGCCGGGGATTGGTGTCAATATTGCATGCATTGCAATAGTTCTTATTTTGAGTTTTAATTTTTATTTTCTCTATTTGGTTGTTTCACGTGTTTGCTAGTTTTGCAGAAGATTGTGTATGCGCAGCAAAGTTTCTAGCGATCAACTTCTTTTTGATCCCGAGATCGAAAGGACCGCTAGGAGGTTAAATAGCAAAGCACGAAAAAGAGCGAACATAGCAAAAGCAAGAGACAACGCAACCGCGACATCGTCACAACAACTTGAAACCATTGACGAGTCGCAAGAAGGATTCTTCTTTCACGAACTATTCACGGAGGAAGAACCGGAAGTTTTTATACAACCTACTGTTGGCAACATGGCTGCTAATGGTCCATGTGCTAATAGTCCAAGACTCAATCCTCAGTTCGCGAGAACTGCCGCCAACGGGCGACCGACAGAACTGAAGACCGGTATCATACAATTGATTTGTGCAAGTCCTTTCGCCGGATTGGACCATGAAGACCCGTACACGCATCTTACTCGATTCTATGAGTTAGCGGGTACTACGGGTGTCGCTCAAGCTGATGAGGAAGCATTATTTAAGAGGTTGTTCCCACACTCTTTGCTATCTAAGGCAAAGGATTGGTATCTGGATCAACCCGAGGTAGTGATGACAAATTGGAACACATTGGAAGAAAAATTTCTGGAAAGGTTTTACTCTCAAAACCGATTCTTCGAAGCAAAAACAGCAATAGCAGTATTTTCTCAAGGTAGTAATGAATCCTTGAATGAAGCATGGGAAAGGTATAAAGCTATGTTGAGAAAGTGCAAAGGACACGGTTTTTCAGACGTTGACCAAATCCATATGTTCCGTAACGGTCTCACAGCTACAAACAAGACACTTTTGGACGCCACAGCTGGTGGTTCTCTCATGTCCAAAACACCTGAAGAAGCTACTCAGATAATAGAGCGAATGGCTCTAAATGATCGTCAAGGCAATCATGATCGAACGGTAAGAGATAAGAAACCCGGAATGTTAGAGTTGAACAACAGTGATGCTCTACTTGCTCAGAACAAATTGCTAACTTCACAAGTGGAACTTTTGACACAACAAATGTCTAAATTACCACAACAGATCAAGGAGCTGAACTGGGTATCTAATTCATATCAAGTTGCTAAGTGCGAATTGTGCAAGGGAGATCATCAAACAGGATTCTGTCCACCAGTGCAAGAAGAAGAAGTGAATTACATGAATAATAACCAAGGACAAAGGCAGAATCAATATCAGAATCAGCCATACCAACAAGGTTATCCCCCAAGATACAACAACCAAGGGTACCAACAAAGACCACCGAATCAAGGGTATCAACAACAAGCATTCCAACCATACACTCAACCACCACAACAACAGCAAGGAGGACAATCCAAGTTAGAGGAGACAGTGAATCAGTTCATTCAAACATCAGTAATAAATCAGAAGAATCAAGAAGCGGCTATAAAGAGTTTAGAAACTCAAGTGGGCCAACTTGCTAAGCAGATTGCAACTCATCAATCAAATGCAACTTTCTCGGCCAACACTCAAGAGAACCCAAGAGAACATTGCAAAGCAGTGGTAACAAGGTCTGGACAAAAAGGTGGCAAGGATGAAACGAAAACTAATGAGGTTGAAGACGATAAAGAAAAAGAAGATGAAAAACATGATGGAGAAGATGAAGAATATGAAATTATTAGAAAGGAGGATGAAGAGGAAGATTTGAGTAGAGAAGTCAAGAAGGAGAAATTAAAAAGAAGGAGTGCTAAAGATAAGATGGCGAACAACACGATTCCGAGTCAACATTTGCCATATCCTCATGCTCCTTCAAAGAAAGACAACGCTAGACAATATGCCAGGTTTATGGAAATTTTTAAGCAGCTACAAATTAATATTCCATTCTCTGAAGCTATTGCCCAAATGCCAAAATATGCGAAATTCATGAAAGATATCTTGACAAAGAAGAAAAGACCGGAAGAAGAAGAGGTTGTTATACTTGATGCACAATGTAGTGCTATCATATCGCGTCTTCCTCAAAAGGCGAGAGATCCTGGAAGAGTCACTTTACCGGTTACAATAGGGAATCAAAATATTGGGAATGGATTGATTGATCTCGGATCCAGCATAAATTTAATTCCTTTATCAATAGTAAAGCGGCTGGGAAATATTGAGATGAAAGCAACAAGAATGACTCTGCAACTAGCTGACAAGTCTACCACTCTCCCATATGGAATTGCACAAGACATGTTAGTGAAAGTTGACAAATTTTTGTTTCCGGTAGATTTTGTGGTAATCGATATGGAAGAAGATAAAGTCTCACCTATCATTCTTGGAAGACCATTCATGAAAACAGCCCGGATGATGATTGACATCGATGACGGTATAATGAAGCTAAGAGTCCAAGATGAAGAGGTATGTTTTAACCTCTTTGATGCCATGAAACAACCCAAAGACAAGAATGATTGCTTTCGCATGGATGTAACTGAAACAAGTGTCGAAGAAGTAGCAAGCCAAATTCATCTTTCTAACCCTTTAGAGAGGTCTCTTGTTGAGTCATTTAATGTGCTCACTCAAGAAGAAGAAAAAGAAATTGAGTTGTTTCTAAAAGAATTAGAAAAAGGGGGCAACACATCCAACAAAGAAGACAAAGTGGAGGATTTGGAGCTGAAAAAAGAAGTGAAAGAGTCGAAGTTAGAATTAAAAGTGCTTCCAACTCATTTGAAATATGTATTTTTAGATGAAGAAGGAAGAAAGCCGGTCGTTATTAGCTCAAAGTTAAATGCGACCGAAGAGGCAAGACTCATACAAATCCTTCAAAAGAATAAAGCAGCAATCGGATGGGTATTGGCAGATTTGAAAGGTATCAGCCCCGCATATTGCATGCACAAGATTATGTTAGAAGAAGATTTCAAACCAGTGGCCCAACCACAACGAAGACTGAACCCAACAATGAAAGAGGTAGTAAGGAAAGAGGTAATCAAACTCCTTGAAGCAGGAATGATTTACCCAATTTCTGATAGTGCATGGGTAAGTCCGGTACAAGTTGTTCCAAAGAAGGGAGGCATGACGGTAATCCGGAATGACAAGAATGAACTCATACCATCTAGAACTGTGACCGGGTGGCGCATGTGCATAGATTACCGGAGACTCAATAAAGCAACGAGAAAAGACCACTTTCCATTACCCTTCATGGATCAAATGCTTGAGAGATTATCGGGGCAGAATTACTATTGCTTTCTGGATGGATATTCCGGATACAATCAAATCGTAGTCAACCCAGAAGATCATGAGAAGACAGCATTTACATGTCCATTTGGAATCTTCGCATATAGGAGGATGCCATTTGGACTATGCAATGCCCCAGCAACCTTTCAACGATGCATGCAAGCCATATTCTCTGACCTTATTGAAAAGAGTATTGAGGTATTCATGGATGACTTTTCAGTGTTCGGAAAGACATTTGATACATGTCTGAATAATCTGGACGTGGCACTTGAAAGGTGTATTGAGACCAACTTGATTCTTAATTGGGAGAAGTGCCATTTTATGGTAACAGAAGGAATTGTACTCGGACACAAAGTATCTTCAAGGGGACTTGAAGTAGACCAAGCCAAGGTGGAGGTAATTTCAAAACTCCCACCTCCAATCAATGTCAAAGGAGTACGAAGCTTTTTAGGTCATGCAGGATTCTACAGAAGGTTTGTTAAAGATTTTTCCAAGATTGCCAAGCCTTTGAGTAATCTACTCAACCAAGGTACGTGTTTTAATTTTGATGAATCTTGTGTTAAAGCCTTCAATGACCTGAAAGAAAGGCTAGCCACCGCACCTGTGATAGTAGCACCAGATTGGAAAAACCATTTTGAACTGATGTGTGATGCTAGCGACTATGCCATAGGTGCGGTGTTAGGCCAACGGAAAGGAAAAATTTTTCATGTCATACACTATGCAAGCAAGGTGCTAAATGACGCTCAAGTCAACTATGCTACCACAGAAAAAGAATTTTTAGCTATAGTGTATGCTCTTGAAAAATTCAGATCCTATCTCATTGGGTCAAAAGTGGTGATTTATACTGACCATGCAGCAATAAAATATTTGCTCACCAAACCGGATTCGAAGCAAAGACTCATTCGTTGGGTCCTTCTCTTACAAGAATTTGACATAGAAATCCGGGATAAAAAAGGGTCAGAGAATGTGGTAGCAGACCATTTATCTCGGTTGGTCAATGTAAATGTCACCAACCAAGAAGCTGAAATAAATGAGACATTCCCGGATGAACAACTTTTTGAAATACAAGCAAGACCATGGTTCGCCGATTTGGCCAATCATAAAGCAACCGGTATGATACCGGAGGACTTTGACTGGAACAAAAAGAAAAAGTTGTTAGCCGATGCAAAGTACTATGTGTGGGACGACCCATACTTGTTCAAGATAGGTAAGGATGGAATTCTAAGAAGATGTGTGACTGAAGAAGAAGCCCAACAAATCTTGTGGCATTGTCATAATTCACCAAGTGGTGGTCATTTTAATGGATGGAGGACAGCAACAAAGGTCCTCCAATCCGGATTTTTCTGGCCAACAATTTTTAAAGACGCCCATCACCATGCAAAGAGTTGTGACAAATGCCAAAGAGTTGGAGGGATAAGCAAACGGGATGAGATGCCACTTCAAACCATCATTGAAATAGAAGTTTTTGATTGTTGGGGCATTGATTTTATGGGGCCATTTCTTCCCTCTTTTGCTAACGAATATATTTTAGTTGCAGTAGATTATGTTTCTAAGTGGGTTGAAGCCATCGCTACACCAAAGGCGGATGCCAAAACAGTGCTAAAATTTTTAAATCGTAACATATTCACACGTTTTGGCATGCCTAGAGTGATCATAAGCGATGGTGGATCTCATTTTGTTAATGAACAGGTGGCAAAAGTGCTGGACAAATATCACATCAACCACAAGATAGCTTCGCCTTATCATCCCCAAACCAACGGGCAAGCAGAGATTTCCAATCGAGCAATCGAGAACATTCTCGAGAAGACAGTGTCAGAATCCCGTAAAGACTGGTCGGTAAGGATAGATGATGCCTTGTGGGCATATAGGACAGCATACAAAGCACCAACGGGTGCATCGCCTTTTCAAATGGTTTACGGTAAGGCATGTCATCTACCGGTGGAGGTAGAGCACAAAGCACTATGGGCCCTTCGTTTCTTCAATAGAGATGATAGTTTGGCGTATAAGAAGAGGAAGAATCAACTCCATGAACTTGAAGAATTCAGGTACCTAGCATATGAGTCTAATAAAATGTATAAGGAAAACATGAAAAGGTACCATGATAAGAGAATCAAGAAGAAAGAGTTCAAGGTAGGCGACCTTGTATTACTATTCAACTCCAGACTCAAGCTCTTCCCAGGCAAATTGAAGTCTAAGTGGTCAGGACCGTTTATAATCAAGGAAATTAAACCCTACGGGGCCATTACTATTGAAGATGGTAAGACCAAAGACAGTTGGACCGTTAATGGAGAACGGTTAAAAAGCTACCTTGGGGGAGAGTTTGATAGAGAAGTATGCACAATCTCCCTGTTGAACTCCTAGTCAAAGGGGTTTAACCGTCGAGCCATGCGACGTTAAACGAAGCGCTTGTTGGGAGGCAACCCAACAGAGTAAGCATCTTTCAATTTAAGTAATTTTCTTTTATCTTTTTAGTTTATTCAGTTATCATCAATCAGTGCCATCAGCACAAGGGAAGTTGCAAAAGAGCGAAGTGGGGGAACAAGGAACAAAAGAATTTTTTAAAAAAGGATCGCGCCGCGGGCGTTAAGCGCGCGCCGCGACGCAAAACAGAAGTATTTGCGCGCCGCGGAGGTACGCTTGCGCGCCGCGGTACAAGGCTAAAAATAGGTTTTATTTTGAAAACCCTCACTTCCCCCTCATTCTATCTTTTACAACTTCCAAACCCCAAAGACGCAACTGCTGGTTCAGAGCGCCAATCACTCACCTAGTGCACTATTTTTCATCGTTACTCATTCAACGGCAAGGTACGTATCTCACTCTTCAGTATTATGTTCTGGTAATGGAACCTCTCAATAGGTAATCTCAAATCTTCAAGATTAGGAGCCCAATGCTGTTTTCTTTGCAAACCCTAGGGTAGACAACTTTGATTTATGGTTCTGAGGTTTCTGATTCATTGAATGAGGGTGAAGGGCTGAAAGAAGGACCCATACCAAGGCAAACCCTTTCAGTTGCGCCGCAGCCGCGCCGCGGTACCCCGCAGTCGCGCCGCGGCTGGAGAAATTTTTTTTAAAATTTTGTTACTTTGTGTTAACCCTATCTATGGTTTGTTATTTGTGGTGTTAATTACAGATGAACCCAGCCAAGAGAGTGCGCACAAAGTCCACAAGCTCTGGTCCTAGAGGATCCCGTGCTACTGCAAACCAAGCTGATAGATTTCTAGGTCGGGCCCAAGCAGACAGGTTCAAGAATCTGGGTTCCCGCACCATTTTAACTGAGAAAGTGGTTGTCCCCTTAGGACAAGGAGGGGGTCCTTTTGCTGCTATGTGGGATTTTCTTGAGAATAGGAACTGGCAACGTGTGTTCGAACCACACACCGTCATTGACTATGACATAGTAAAGGAATTCTATGCAAACGCTATCAAAACCACCGATGAATCAGTAGCCTACACATATCAATCCTATGTAAGAGGAAAAACTGTGGCATTTGATAGAGCTTCAATCAATGAATTTTTAGGGGAACCCCTACAATTGTCGGACAATGAGAGGTGTTTCTACAGACAAAATGTAACTAACTGCGTCAATCTTGTGGAGCTGATGTCTGAAACAATTTGTATTCCAGGGAGAGGACCAGAGCTTAGCCGGCAAGGAAATCCAACCCACTACAACAGGAAGGATCTGAGCATTCATGCAAGGGGCATTTTATCAGTGATCCTGTACAACATCAGGCCAAGGACACATGTTACCACGGTTCCGCTCGAATTGGCATTCCTGATAACCGCCATCATGACCGAGAACACTGTTGATGTTGCCTTCATTCTTTCGAATGAACTGCGTCGAGCTGCATTGAGTGACACACAACATGGCATTAATGCCAAATGTGTGTTGCCACTACCTGGATTGATTATGGGGCTTTGTAAAGAAGCCGGAGTGGAAATTCCTGGACAGGGACATCACGTTATTAACACTTTTATTGATGATGTTTATATTGACAGGTTTTGTGCAAAGCCATACTACAGGGATCAAGCAACCGATCCTCCTCCAGCTGGACCTTCTGTTTCTGTAGCACCCCCTCAGGGTAGTGCAGCCCCTTTTGACCCTCTGGTAGCCCATCATTATTATTCTGCTATGTTTGAAGCAAATCAGAGGTCCCAGATCTTTCTGCACGATGCTATGCAGCAACAATTCAGGAACCTGTCTGTAGCTCCTGAAGAGAGAACTTTCCCAACCAGGGAAAGCTACTTCACTTACTGTGGTTGGCCGGAGACCAACCCTTTTCCTGTTGGGGGGGATGCAGGTACTGGTACAGGTGCTGATGCAGGTGGTACTGCTGGGGATGATAACCAAGGCCAGGAGAATGAGGCGGATATTGAGGCAGATATTGATGCCATGTTTGTTTGAGATTTGAGAGGTGATGTACGAGTGAGTGAAAAAAAAAAAATTGTTTTGTGTTGGTAATTGAGTTGATGATAAGACTGCTGTTTTTTTTGTTTTCTGTTTATCTGATCTAGACTCTAGTGAACCGTAGTGGTCACTATGACTTGTTTTGTTTGAATTAAGTTATGGTAAGTTTTGCAATTCGTTGTTTCTTTCAGTTTTAGTTTTTTTTCTCCCAGTTAGAGTAAGTAGTCCCATAACAAAGCGAGAATCTCAAGCGAAGTATCAACAAGGAAGCAACATGTATGAAAAGTGGTAGGAAGTGAATGTTCAAAAAAATTTTCACTTTCACTTTCTTTTTCAATAAGTAACAAAGCAGGTATGAATTTTTGAACTCAAACTCTTAATGTGTGCAATGAAACTTAAGGTGTTAGTAAATACTGTCAGAAGTTCTTTATGGTACATTGTTTGTTGGATCGGCTTAGCCTTAACCATTGTGAGGAAAGCTTTCCAGTGTTTACTATATGCAGGAGACCATCAATTATTTTGACGTGTTTGTATCATGCTAAACCGTTTGTTGCATCGTTTGTGGAAATCTGTGAAAGTGATTGAGGCACTTGTTTGAATCCGAGAGTTCTTTTAGCCTATTCCAATGAAAAAAAAACTTTTGCTTCTGTGAGAGTGTGATCCTTTGCTAACCATTCTTTGAGCCTGAGGTCAAGGTAAGTATCATAATATGCACCAAGGAAATACCTGGTGAGTTTGATCTCAATAAAAAGTTTTGTTTTGGACCATCAACCATAAAATTTGGTGATGTGTTTTCTCTTTGACCTTTTTAGAAAGTAGGGGAGCATTCATATAATCTGAATACAGGTTGATCTCCAAGTTGGGGAGAGTCACATTCAAAAGAAGAGTAAGTACTTATGGTAATCGGTGAAAGATAAAAGAAGTCGTAGCTTGAAAAAAAAAGAGAAGTAACAACGTTAGAATATAACGGTTGCTGAAAAAAGTGAAAAAGAAAAACCAAGCTACGAATGAAAAAAGATGGACAGGTAAAGGAAGTAGAGTTTTAGAGAAGAAGAAATAAGTTATGAATTGGATGCTTCCCTATATTAGGAACAACCCTTGATTATCTTCTTTTCTTTGAATCTAAACCACGTTACAACCATAGAAAGACCTTCTGATTCTCAGATTCCACAAGACTTGATGCGAGCAATTTGGTGAACGTATGATATGGATCTTTGTTGATTTAATTGTTTGGATGAGTGTTTAACCCCTCTTTTATTCATCATACTTTTTGATGAGAGTGATTAGTGCTGATTCAATTACAATTGTGTAGTGTTTTGAACTTCTGGAGGTAATTTGCTTTCAACGTTTGTTTCATGTGTATATTCTGAGTTTGCAGGTAGAAGAGGAGTATTTGACTTAGTTACTGGATTGAACCACTTGAGAAAAACTTTTTGAAAAACTTGTTGCTTGATTGTCGGTAAACTTTGCTGGAGGTAAGTAATTTTGTTTAGGGACAAACAAAACTCTAAGTTGGGGAGAGTTTGTTAGGAGTAAATTAATGGTAAATTCATGTGTTAATATAAGTGATTTCTTCTCTAAACCAATGCAAAAATGTGATGAATCCATAGGTTTTTATTAAGAATTGAACTGAATAAGTTTAGTTCATGTGTAAAGCAAATCGAATCACTTGTGGGTACTTTTGATGCAGGTTTAGAGCTGAACTGGAGCTTTAGGAAAACATGAAGAGGAAAGGAAGCTGGAAGTCTCAAAGGCAAAGCAAAAAGATGAAGTTTGACAAGGGCGCGCCGCGGGAGTTCTAGCCAGCGCCGCGCCAAAGTCTCTGTTTCTGATCGCGCCGCGCTCATCCGTTGCCGCGCTGCGGCCTCGGCGTTAAAAGCCCAAAACTTCTATTTAAAAGCCCTAGCTTCCAAGAGAAAAATAACTTTGGTGGGGGCGAAATTAGGAGAGCTATCTGATTCTGAAGCTGAGAACAACAATTGAAGGTGGATTCTTTACCAATCGAAGACATTCTATTGATGAAGATGAATTCCTCCATTGATTCTTGTATGTTCTTCATGTCTATGGAGAGCTAAATCCCTCTTGTTGAGTCTAAGGTAGTAGTTAACCTATGAATATACATTACCATTGATTAATTCCTGTGAACAATTGTTTGAATTTATTATCAATAAGAAACCTTGCTTTTAATTTACATCATTGTTGAATCTTTGATCGAAAGAAAGGATTTAACTTTTGCCCTAGGTTACTATATTGATTCAATTGCAATTTGCAGAGATGGAATTATAATTGGGTTTTCATAATTATCGTTCTTAAGTACTATTATCGTTATTGTGATTTGGAGAGATCGAATCTCATACCGGTAAAAGTTATCTAATTTGATTTGCAGACATGGAATCTTATTTGAGGATAAGTGAAGATAATGATTCAAAGGATTGTTCTATTGAGAATTAATTGATAATTGTATAGGATTAGGTTGATGAACCCTAAAGACTCAACATCTTTCTTTAATTGTTAACACAAAGTCCTTTACTTGCTTTTATTTTATTATTTGCTTTTGATATTATTATTAGTATAAAACAAACCAAACCAAATTTCTTAACTCAAAATAAACAACTATAGAACGGCAGTGATATTAACCAATCCCTGTGGATACGATATATTACCGAAAATATTTACCCACAAATACTTTCAACAGTGTTGTACTAAGTTGAACAAGTATATATAACACGATCACAAATATGAACAAGTACGAACAAATATGAACAAGTACATGAACAAATATGAACAAGTATGAACAATTATATATGACAAGGTATGTGTATACAATGGAGTTTATGAAGGAAATATACCTGTAAGGATGATCCGTTTGTATGTACGGGGGCTCGGGACTTATACTCGGGGAGAGGCCCATTGAGTTTATTCAAAGCTATGTAAACAAATATTTACAAGGGACGTTGGGACTTATACTTACATGGAGGCCCATGGTATTTTTGGGAAGATTTAAAGAAAACCTTCATTTTTGATTTGTTATTCGAGGTTAAAAATCAAATTGATCGAGGTATGTACAAAAAAAAGTGTATGTACAATGAAATACCTAATTTCATGTAAGGGAATGGGACTTATACCTATGTGGAGGCCCATGTTTTATTTCATAAAACATGGTTGATTGTTTTGTTTAAAAGCGCGAGGTTTTGAAAACAGTTTGAAAGTTTTTGTTTTGAAAGAAGTTTTCTGTTTAAAGAAAAGCTGTACAAAGAAAAGGAAAGGGACTTATACTCTCTAATATTCGAGAGGCCCATGGTTTTGAAAATCAATTGATCAATCCAAAAAGATTTAATCAAGAGTTTTTGAAAAGAAAAATCAAAAAGAAAAGGTTTATTTGTTTTAAAACGGTGATCGCTTGTTTTTTTAACGGTTTGAAATTTTTGAAAGAAATCAATTTAATTAAGATGAAAGCAAAGATTATACTTAATTAATACCTAAATGATTAGGGTTTTGATCACAAAATATTTACAAGTAGTTAATTTTGAAAAAATCAAATGAAAAACAATTTTTAAAGTATTTAAAAACACTTAAAAACATGTCATTTTAAACCTATTTAAAAATGTATTAAATAAATATTTTTTTGTGATTTTTTTGGATGTTCATAAAGTATATATATTAAACAAATAGTGTGCAAAAAATGAAGTGGAAATGATGAATTTTGATTGGTTCAATTAATTGATGAAGTTGTAAAGAAAAGTGAAGAAAATAAGTGGCAAAAAATGAAGTGGAAATGATGAATTTTGATTGGTTCAATTAATTGATGAAGTAGTAAAAGTGAAGAAAATAAGTGATAAAAAAAATAGAGTTTGGTCCTGCCAGGGTTTGAACTCACGCCCTCTCTCTCACCAACCAAAACACTTGCCAACTGAGCTGCGCGCGCAGCTTGTATTATACACGCTTTCATTCAATTATATTTAAAACTAACATTTGAAATTTCTGAACAGAAAATGGCGCCAAGAACACCATCCCCATTTGATTTTGAAAATTCTTAAAACTGAGTTGTTTGGATCAAGTGAATAGCCTATCTTGCTCGATTTTTCACAAGGAACACAATGGTGCCATTTAATTTCATTTATTTTCACTCTAAGGCCATTGATTTTCTGATGAACACGAAGAACCCTAATTCTGAGATTGATCATGAAATCGTGTATGTGCAAGATAATTAGCAATTGATTGAGGGTTAATGATCCATGCATATGCAGAAACAAGATGGCAAAGCAATATTTTATTTATGATGCGTGTATGTATGAGTTTGAAGTTCATAGCACTTACCTTCAAAAATGGCCAAACTGGAGATTGAATTTTGAGCTAGGGGTGTTACAGATGCTTTGTAATGATCTGGATAGCTTCAATGATGATTATGGAACATGTCTGGATGCTTGGAGTGAACTGAATTCATCTAAGCAAAGCCATGGGAGCCGATCTGCAGTTGCTTGGAGTAAGGATCGAGCTTGATGATTCTGATGTTTTAGGCTATATGTGAGTGTTTGGATAGTTCATATGTGACATATATGAGGTGGTATCTTAGGTCAAAAATTAGGGTATGAGAGATGCCCCTATTTAAGTTTCTTCAACCTGAGATATGAAGATTGAAAATCTTCGTTTTGATAGGGTGGAAGAGACTTAAATATCAGAAGACGCAAATTTTGGATCTAAGATACCAAAATTGCGAATGATGCAAGGATGTCTTTACCGAGGGATATCAAACACTGACTCCACTGGGGACAAGAGATCGGGAAGGATGCCTCAATCCGTTTTTAGGAAGAGAATCCGTTTTTTTTCTTTTCGGGAAAGCAAGTGTATGCTTCACCGGGGAATGATAGCTTTGTAAGAAAAGCTTACCTATCGACATTATCGACTATCAGCATGGGGATAGACTTGTTTAATAATGCGAAGGTGAAAGGTATGAAACTGTATTACCGACTATCAGCATGGTGATAGACTTGACATGGTAAAAAGAGTTTCATAGGTTCGGTTAATATTACCGACTATCAGCATGGTGATAGACCTGTTAAATAATATAACCAGAATGAAAGGTTACCGACTACCAGCCTCGTGATAGCGGTTCTGAAGACAAGATCAATTATCAGCCGAGTGATAAAATGATTCTGGAGACTTTGCTAGGGAAATTACTGGTTATTCAGCCTTGTGAACAGTAATAAGGCCCTGGTTGTCACATGGTCTTCATGATTGATTTCCTAGAGAGGAAAAAGCTTTTGAAAGAGACATAAGTTGCTCAGATGATAAGGCTATTGCTTATGGTTCTATTTTTCACGACTCTGTTTGAGGAATCGGAACTTGAATCTTTGGTAAAGACAAGGTTCTATCCAAGAATGAATTGGAAAGAAACAGTCAAACAAGACTTTGTATCCAATGAGGAATGAACTCAATTGGGGATTTTCTCCTTCGTTTTGAGAGGAAAAACTAAAGAAACCTTCTTCCACGAGGGATGATCTCAGTGGGGAACTGGAGAAAGAATATGTTCTTTTTGCTTATGGGTGACGACCTACTTGGAGAGATGACACGCCCATACCTCTTCTTCTTTTTTTCTTTTTTCCCTTTTTTTTTTGAGGTTAGATATATCCTAAACAAGTGATTTTAAAGCAGACATTGAAAAATGCAAGAATGCATAAATGATGCAAATATGTATGAATGATAAATGTCATGAATGTAGCATGCATGCTGACGAAACTGACAGACAAAGAAGCATGTACTGGAGAAGGACCGACGTCGCAATACAACCAGATACTTGGCAAATGTTCTTCAACACGGTGTAGATAACACGGGTGATGAATGGTGTTGCATGCTTTCAACCTCTTTGGGGAAGACAAGCATCTTTCTTACTGGGATGGAAGAACTTCTTCATTGGAGATGAAAGATCTTCTTCACTGGGGATAAAAGAGCTTCCCTGCCGCAAGGGGCGATTGGCTTAAGAATTCTTTCCTGGGATAAGAATACCATTGTCTCATTGTCTCTTTTGAGGAAAAGAACAGTTCTGAAGGATAATCTTTGGTTCATCCTATGGAGATAGTTGTTGATGTTCCTTCTGTTGTTCACAACTCGAAGGAAAATTTCGCTTTTATTTTGAAAAAGAAAAGTAAATTCATTTAAAACTTATTTTTTCTTTTTCTTTCAAAAGTGAATAACACAATTAAAGCGTAATTTTGCAAGCTAGAAGAAATCAAGAATTGCAAACAAATGGGCACAAGGCTCAAATTTATTTAATAGGATGGTAACCAGCTAAAGGCGTGATTCTATAGAGTATTTACAAAAGTTGGAAATGGTAAATATGCGGAAAAGGCTACATTGAAAGCAATAACCACTATTCCCCCTAACAACTTTGAGTTCCAACTGTGCTTGTCGCTTCAGATTGGCGATGATTTGATTGAAGATCCTTAGATGAAAAAGACTCCTCAGGTGACGAAGTACGGACTGATGCAGTTACTTTGTCATAAATCCTTAATTTTTGCCTAGATCGCCCTTTCAAGTACATGAACAAATATGAACAAGTATGAACAGTTATATATGACAAGGTCTGTGTATACAATGGAGTTTATGAAGGAAATATACCTGTAAGGATGATCCGTTTGTATGCACGGGGGCTCGGGACTTATACTCGGGGAGAGGCCCATTGAGTTTATTCAAAGCTATGTAAACAAATATTTACAAGGGACGTTGGGACTTATACCTACATGGAGGCCCATGGTATTTTTGGGAAGATTTAAAGAAAACCTTCATTTTTGATTTGTTATTCGAGGTTAAAAATCAAATTGATCGAGGTATGTACAAAAAAAAGTGTATGTACAATGAAATACCTAATTTCATGCAAGGGAATGGGACTTATACCTATGTGGAGGCCCATGTTTTATTTCATAAAACATGGTTGATTGTTTTGTTTAAAAGCGCGAGGTTTTGAAAACAGTTTGAAAGTTTTTGTTTTGAAAGAAGTTTTCTGTTTAAAGAAAAACTGTACAAAGAAAAGGAAAGGGACTTATACTCTCTAATATTCGAGAGGTCCATGGTTTTGAAAATCAATTAATCAATCCAAAAAGATTTAATCAAGAGTTTTTGAAAAGAAAAATCAAAAAGAAAAGGTTTATTTGTTTTAAAACGGTGATCGCTTGTTTTTTTAACGGTTTGAAATTTTTGAAAGAAATCAATTTAATTAAGATGAAAGCAAAGATTATACTTAATTAATACCTAAATGATTAGGGTTTTGATCACAAAATATTTACAAGTAGTTAATTTTGAAAAAATCAAATGAAAAACAATTTTTAAAGTATTTAAAAACACTTAAAAACATGTCATTTTAAACCTATTTAAAAATGTATTAAATAAATATTTTTTTGTGATTTTTTTGGATGTTCATAAAATATATATATATATTAAACAAAGAGTGTGCAAAAAATGAAGTGGAAATGATGAATTTTGATTGGTTCAATTAATTGATGAAGTTGTAAAGAAAAGTGAAGAAAATAAGTGATAAAAAAATAGGGTTTGGTCCTGCTAGGGTTTGAACTCACGCCCTCTCTCTCACCAACCAAAACACTTGCCAACTGAGCTGCGCGCGCAGCTTGTAATATACACGCTTTCATTCAATTATATTTAAAACTAACATTTGAAATTTCTGAACAGAAAATGGCGCCAAGAACACCATCCCCATTTGATTTTGAAAATTCTTAAAACTGAGTTGTTTGGATCAAGTGAATAGCCTATCTTGCTCGATTTTTCACAAGGAACACAATGGTGCCATTTAATTTCATTTATTTTCACTCTAAGGCCATTGATTTTCTGATGAACACGAAGAACCCTAATTCTGAGATTGATCATGAAATCGTGTATGTGCAAGATAATTAGCAATTGATTGAGGGTTAATGATCCATGCATATGCAGAAACAAGATGGCAAAGCAATATTTTATTTATGATGCGTGTATGTATGAGTTTGAAGTTCATAGCACTTACCTTCAAAAACGGCCAAACTGGAGATTGAATTTCGAGCTAGGGGTGTTACAGATGCTTTGTAATGATCTGGATAGCTTCAATGATGATTATGGAACATGTCTGGATGCTTGGAGTGAACTGAATTCATCTGAGCAAAGCCATGGGAGCCGATCTGCATTTGCTTGGAGTAAGGATCGAGCTTGATGATTCTGATGTTTTAGGCTATATGTGAGTGTTTGGATAGTTCATATGTGACATATAAGAGGTGGTATCTTAGGTCAAAAATTAGGGTATGACAATGTGGTACCATTGGAGCAGAACTCCCAACTTAGAAATTGCCAGTTTATAAAGGCATCAAGGCATAAGCCTTCGTCGCTAATTTACCAATCCAGACCAATATGGTGAGCATAGCTCAAACATAATAATTGCCAATCCAGACCAACTTAAAGATGCAAATGAATGCAACAATCATATATAACAACAATTCATCGTCACAAATGCATAAGCCCTTATCAACAATGTACCAATATGCAGAGGTACTCAATGTCGCTTCAACACTGGCCACAGGCCTACAACTCAATCAACTTATCAACAACAACTTATAACATACAACTTCATTCAATCAACATTGGTCATAAGACCTACAACTCAATGATTCTCATAAATCGGAACAAAACAACTTAGTCAACTGTACCAGCAGGTCAACTTATTCGACATAGTTTCAACAAAACAAGACCACCAATAATATCTACAAATACATACAAACTACTCCGACAATTTATAACTAATTCCGATTAGCTAATTATACCGCTTACATCTACTAATTACAACTTTCGGTACTGTTTTCATCATCCCCGATTCCTCCGAATAGCCCACATTGTGTTCCCACTTATTTGTTCACTGTTACTACTATTTCTGCTATTAAAACAATATCTCGACTATATGAACCAGTCTGCTACTCAACAACTTATCTCCTCCGACTACTAAATTATTTCTATTATTATCACTGTCTATTAGTACTTCTACCATTATACTGCTACTAAATATTCTATAATATTTTCTGCCAATATTGGTGGTTCTGCTATTTTATTAAACTGCTACTTCAATCCATTGCTAAATAATTACACCTGTTATTATGCTTCTACCAATTGTTTCTGCCATTTTATTACCAACCTGCTACTTAGTAATTCTACTATTTATACTAATATTAAATTCCTACACTATATATATATATATATATATATATATATATATATATATATATATATATATATATATATCAACCATTAAATGTTCCTGCTATTTTATTGATACACTGCTACTGAAGCTCTATTAAATATCATACTGTAATTTAATTGGATCTGCTACTTTTAATGAATTTTGCCACTGCACTTTTACAAATCGACCGAACAACTAATTTCTTAATATCAAAGCATCACAGAAATAACATAATTGTCTATGGCAAAATTCATACAATCCCAACCCACATACAGTCTATCATATATTCGGTTATAGAGATTGAACTCTACCCTTATCTTGGATTGATGGTCTCTCTATAATTTTTCTGTCGTATTCCAACCCTTTGCCTTTATGCCTCCTGTCTACAACTTTTTCTCGGTCAGTTTATGGAACGGCTTCTTTGCAACTCCACGGTTCCACAAAATTCTTCCAAACCCTTATTATTTTCTTTTCACAACAATTCACTTGGTCTTCTATTTCTATTACTGACCATACAAAACTAATTCCCATATACCTTACATTTCTTATATTTTCCTTCACTTCTTTTGGGCTTAACTTATATACCCCCAATAATACTAATATCAACACAACTTAAGCTCACATCAAAATTGTCTTATTTTAGTCTAACACTATTATTACTAATAAACCACCACTTAATCGAATATTACCTCATAGAAACCCACTTCAATATAATATAACTCCAACATTTTCACAATTAATTCTGAAATAATTCAATTAAATAATTATTTAAACTCCAGGCGTTACAGTGCATGCGATAGTTCGGGCATGTGCAGATGATACCAAGATCTCCATTACATGTTGCTCTCGATACTGTTACCCGCATAGAGCTTACTGCAATCTTTGAGGATTGGGCGCATCACTTGGTGCCTGATTAGTATCGACGTATGGTGGCCACCCAGAGCTGGCATTATGTAGATGGTTATGTGACTTGGTTTTATCGGATGTCACATCCTTTGATAACACCCGATGCTCCTAGAGATCCACCTAGGCTAGCATATGAGGAGATCTTGGAGAACCAGCAAGCCGAGGATGACCATGCCACATATCTCCTGCCGATATGCAAGCAGATACAGTTGATTGAGCAGGAGGCATTGGACAAAGGTATCATTGAGCGGGGCGGTCTAGAGGCGGTTGCCATAGGGCAGAGGATGGTCTGTGACGCGGCTGATGCAACGACGTATAGGAGGCAGAGGAGGTTGTAGGGTGTTCGCATTATCCATACTTAGTAGTAGTTTCCTATTTATGTTTTATTCATGACTTTTCGTTGGGTTATAATATTTTTACATTATTGACTTATCT
This sequence comes from Vicia villosa, assembly GCF_029867415.1. Taxonomy (NCBI): domain Eukaryota; kingdom Viridiplantae; phylum Streptophyta; class Magnoliopsida; order Fabales; family Fabaceae; genus Vicia; species Vicia villosa. The sequence goes on from NC_081181.1 coordinate 190,806,609, forward strand.
GAACAACTACTATTGTTTAATATAGCCGTATTTTATTCTAGTTTACATGTTATCTGATTCTGTTATATTTTATCGAATAATATGGGATTTATCATTGATTTGAAAAGAAAAAGAAACACTTAGAGCATATTTCGGATATGCATATCCGAAATTGGTCCATGGTATTTTCGGATATGCATATCCGAACTATTAAAAAAAATCAAAATGGGGTGATTTCAGAGATGCATCTCCGAAATCTGAAAAAATATAAAATGGGTGCCTTCAGAGATGCATCTCTGAAAAATATTTTTAATTTTTCTGGGGAGGTATTCACCCATATGGGTGTACAGCGAAATTTTCATAAAAATATACATGGAAAGGTAAAAAAAAAGTGTTGCCAACATATTGGGTCTTCTTTGGTTTTCTATGACCTACACAAAAAAGTAGTTATGTTAACCTAAACAAAAAAAAGCAGTTGTTTTAGAATCACTTAAAAGTCCTCATAAAAATATTTTAATAACAGTAAGAATACTTGAAAAGTTAGATAAAATCTAGCATGTAGGCTCTAATAAATTCTCCACCAGTGGACCATAATAATATCAAACCGTTAGATTAATTAGGCTCATTTATTTTCTTTAGACAATTAATTTTTCTTCGAAGAAAACAAATGGAAACAAGTTGTAAAATATTACAAGTTGAAACAATTTACAACATAAAACAATTTACTGAGTTGAAAAACTCAAGCTCAGGTATTGTTAACAACTTTCCTTCGCATGTTTAGAGAGATAAACTCTCCCCTCTCTCTAAATTTAGGGTTCCTCTCTTTAGATGGGTGTCACCTCCCTTCTTGTAGGGGCTCTTCCTCCTTCATGGGAGTTATTCACCACCATTATTGTGGTCATCTCCTCTTCAATGGAGGTTCCTCCTCGTAAGTTTTCCCTTCTCTCTTTTCATTTCTTTGAAACCATCATCCATGTTAGATCCATACATGTTTTTCCTCCAAACTCCATCAAGCTCCTCCTCCTATCCGCCATCAATCATCAATCGCTTGCAACCCCAAAATCACCTCCACCAACCTATGGCTTAGAGTGGTATCGACATGAAAAACGACCCCCACCGGAGCCGCCACCACCGGAAGATAAGGAAGCCCGAAGTTTATGTGTGTGTTTATGTAATAGTTTATTTTATTGTGCTTGTTTTGTTGTGGGTTCTACTTTTTCTTGTTTGGTTTGTTTTGTAGGGTGTGTTGTTATTAGGCTTAGGTTATTTTAAGTTTATGCTCAAGGTATTTGATGAAATGCCTCAAAGAAGCTTTGATGAAGGAAATGTGTTTTTGAGTAAAAATATTACTTGGGATGTGGCAAATCAAACACCTCTTTTCAGTCAACAATTATTTCATCCACAAGTTGTGAGATTAATCAATATTGTGAACCTGAATAATCGATTTGAGCCTGATTAAGCTATTGTCAAAGCTAAAGATATGATCCGTAACTGGATAGATTTAAAGATTGGGGTTCCAAAACTCACTTGTCTCTTACGGAAGAACTTTTCTTTGTTGATTGGATTAAAGTTTTTGATTGGTACATTCCTTTTGGTTTCTAACCTCTCAAAGCTTTTTGATGTCCATAGCTTGTTAGTCTTAACTAGTCTGATACCCGTGCGTCCGCACGGGTACCTGTTGTGGCCGTGTTATTTTATTCAATATAGATATTATTACAAAGGTAAATGTCCTAAAAACAGATGTGTAAAATATAGAAATTTGTTTTCAGTAGGTTGGGCCAAAGTTTGGGATATTTTGATCAATAAACATCATTTTCCCATTAATATCAATATTTTGATCAGTAACTTCATGTTCTCGTTAATATACAATATGTCGATCACTAATTTATGTTTTTGTTAATATTGAATATTTTATTCAGTAACCTCATGTGTCATACCCCAAAATTTTCCCATCATATTTCAAGATATTTTGGCTCATATGATCTTCAAGCTACTCAAGGTCACACAAGAAATAGGCATGACTATCTGTCTACTAAGCAATGAGCCTACAACTAGGGTTTTAATCCTCTCAAGGTAAAATCAAGTCCTAATGCCTAAAGTGGTCTTCAAACTTCCTCATATGCTTCAAAGTATCACCATGTCAAGTTTCAAGCCTCATGGCTCAATATTTCTCAGTCAAAAGCTCAAATGGTCAATAGTCGACTAGTTCGACCTAAAAGCCAACTAGGGTCAACTCATTAGTCAAAACTCGAGATTTTTGGTCAACATAAAGGATTGGAGGTTACATTCATCATTTGATCAAGGGTTGATCTTGATTCATCAAGAAAAACTCCAAAGTTGACAAAACTCAAAAGTTTCTAATTAGGGTTTTAAATTAAAAGTCAACCCAACTTTGACTGGCCATAAGTCTCTCATACTTTATCAAAAATTCCCCAACCAAAGCTCATTCTCAAGGAAATTAAATTCTCTAAAACTTTGATGTTGGGCCCAAAGTTAAGAAATGCACCATTTGGGGGATATAAACCAAAACATTACAGGTCCTTCTAGAAGCTCGCAAAAAACTGATTTTTGTCAGGAGCCATATCTTCAAGATAAAATTCTCAAATGCAAAAAGGGTTCCAAAGTGACTTGTAGAGGACATCTTGGGATTTTCAAAAAGTCCTATATCATATCCATATGATAAATATTGGATGAGTTATGGCTTGTACAAGTTGGTCAATTTTGAGAAAAATGCAAAAGGGCAAAGTGAAGAATTTTAACTTTTTGAGTATTGGGCCTTTGAGTTTGAGTTTACCACGTGATAATAAGCTTGAAAGAGGCCCATGAGTTAATCTTTATTTATTTTATGATCTTATTTCAATTATTTTTGATTTTATTCATTTAAAATCAATTTAATCCAAATAAAATCATAATTAAATGAAAGAATATTCCATGAATCATTCTCATTCACTTATTCAAATCCAAATCATCACACAAAGGCCACATAATCGTGAGAAATAGCGCAGGAATAGATTTGGTTCAAAATAGACGGTTTTTATGCAAAAATCAAAATCAAATTCTTTTTCAATCTAGCATTGATTCTTTCCTTATTCTTTTTAACCTAATACTCTCACATATATATAGTCAGCCTCATCATTATAGAGGGCACGAAAAATCTGAGAGCAAAAAACCTAGCCTCCAAACATCTCTCTCACATTTGCAAAAATATCAAAAAAAGGTGTAACATCGCATCATAAGTTGCAGCCGTCCTCAAGGCCAAAGAACCACTCCATCCTACTCCTGAGGCTACATAGGGTAAGATTGAATCATTATCTAAGCCTTATCACACCTGAAACGTGGTCATCTCATTCACCATGATCACACATGTCTTACTCTCACAATTTATGTTTTTACGTATTTCATTGTGAACTAACCTTTTGTATGAGTTCTGGGTGTTATTTAGGGAAGCTTTGAGCTCTTGTTCATGAGTTTTCACGCAGGTACAGGCTTTTGCCATGGTTAGGGCATAACATCTATATGCGTCGGGTTTCACGTTACAAGCCTCTTTAGCCCAAAAAAACACAACCAATGGATTCAAAAGGGCCTAAATAGGGGATCTAGGCGTGACTGGTTTCCGTTTAATGCGTTTTGTGAGTTCATTGATTTTTCAGGTTTTCGCTACGAAATTTCGTAGCTGATTGGTGGCAATTTCGTAGCAATTCTACGGCTAATGCTGGGCACTCATTGAAGAAGAAGGTGAATATTAACAAGGACCTTTTGACCGCCACTCAGCGCGTCTTCATTGGTTGGTCAGAATATCACGCTCTCTCTCCATTGTTTATTGGTTGGCAGCAAAGTAGAGGGACCCACGTTGACTCTTCCAATTGATATTATTTTTAATATTTATTTTTTGTTAACCACTTCTTTAACAGCGAACAAACAATGTCCAGGTGGTCGAAAGCTTATTATTGGTCCTCTCACCCCTTGAGACCCGGGTTCAATCCCTGGGTTTTGCTTCTTTTTTGTTTAAATTGTCTATTACACTTTGCTCGCAGATCTAGTAGGCGCGGTCCACAAGAGCCCATGCTGCACCCTCGCTCCTCAGCCATCGGATCTCTACGCATCCAGATCAAAGAGCCCAGAAGATGATATTCCATGGTGCATCCTCAGAGGGCAATCACGCTGAATCCCAGCGCCCCTTTCCTTTTACTTTATCTTTTCTTTTTTTATTTGTGCTTTTTAACTAATCCCTTTTTATTTTACTAAAACCCTTTTTTTACTAACCTTAATCAACCACTAAACCTTTTTAATCAATCCTTTTTTTAATTAAATTTAGTTCAATTAGTTTCAAATAAATTTTAATCATAAAAATACAAAAAAAAAATTTAGTTTTTTTTAGGTTTTAACCAAATTTTGACATAGTTTTTTTATTTATTTATTTGATTTGATTTAAATAGGGTGATTTAGACATTAGGATTAATTAATTAAATTAAATTTAGGGTTTAATTAAATAAATATTAATTTAGACTTTTAAGTTTTGATTAATTAAACTAGTTAGATTTCTACCTTTTAACCTTAATTTTTTTCTAAATGCTCGATTCCTCGATTTTTCTCTTCTCATCTCAACTCCAATGAATGTCGCGTGCCTGTTTCGAATTTCCGCCTTTTATTTAAATTATTTATTGCTTATTTAAAATTCTAGAAATCGATGTATAAGTCGCGTGGGCATTTTTGTAATAGCGTAGATTTATTTTTCGCATTTTACTTTCCGCACATATTAATTGCTACTATTATCTATGTAGATGTATGGCTTAGGATTGTATGGTAAGATAAAAGTAACCGTTAGATCACTAACTTAAGATAACTAAATATCTTAATACAACACACTCCTTTTATACTGTTCACACACTCACCTTTAGGGTTTCCCCTCTTGCGTTGCCTTTCGGAAAATAATAGTCAAGTCCCTTCGAGTGTAGGGATACCTTAGCATATGCTGCCTACGATTCAAAATCATCATCGTCCCTTCGGAATAAAGATCATAGTCCCTTCGAGTTGCCTACGATGAAATGATCTCGTCCCTCGAGTTACCTTCGATAAATGATGATAGTCCCTTCGGATTGCTAAGGTATCTCTACAGGTTGCCTTTATGACTATTCACATCTCATAGGACTTCCTACCCTCTTTATAGTATGGATAGTCTCTATGCAGATTCGATGACCCTTCGATGACCCGCACATCCAATGTATAGGGCTACCTACCCTCAAATGGTATGGATAGCACTATCGCCTAAGTAAAGACTTAAAGAACAGGTTAGACCTTACGAACTTAGGGTAGGTAACTCTTAAGTGCTTGCTCACAACAAAAACTATTCAAATGCTTTTCACACCCCGTTTTCTAACGTTGTCTTTTTAGACATTTTCAAAACAAAAAGTGTTTTTATATACACACACTACTCTTTCAAACAAATCGAACATTTCAAACAAACAAAGTGAGCTAAGCAATTAAGAGCCCGTAGATAACTGCAGATGAGAAGGGTGCTTACACCTTCCCTTTTCATAACCTACCCCCCGAACTCAATCTCTTTTCAAAGAAGGTCTTTCCTGTTCTTTTATACCTTTCCCTAATTGGATAAAATAAAAGTCGGTGGCGACTCTTGCTCACCGCAACATTGTTGCTTATAAAAATAAAAGTCAGTTCACCGTGTTACATCATGTTTCCGTTAATATTCAATATTTTGATCAGTAACTTCATGCTGACGCTAAATTTCATTATTTTGATCAGTAACTTTGTATTCCCGTTAATATTCAATACTTTTATCAGTAGCTTCATGTTCTCGTTAATATTCTTTATTTTGATCAGTAACTCCGTGTTCCCGTTAATATTCATTATTTTGATCAATAACTTCGTGTTCCCGTTAATATTCGAAATTTGTTCCCGTTAATATAGAAAAAATTTATGAGTAACTTAATGTTTGTGTTAATAGTCAAAAAAATTATCAGTAACTTCGTATTTTCGTTAATATTCAATATTTTGTCAATAACTTCGTGTTCCTGTTAATATTTTTTATTTTGTTCTGTAACTTCGTGTTCCCGTTAATATTCAAAATTTGTTCCCTTTAATATTCAAAATTTTGATCAGTAACTTAATGTTTCCGATAATATTCAAAATTTTGATCAGTAACTTCGTGTTCCCGTTAATATTCAAAATTTGTTCCCTTTAATATTCAAAATTTTGATCAGTAACTTAATGTTTCCGATAATATTCAAAATTTTGATCAGTAACTTCGTGCTCCCATTAATATTCAATATTTTAACCAATAACTCTGCGCTCCTGTAAATAATCAATATTTTGAATATTAACTGGATACCCGTGCATTCGCACGTGGATCAGTGTGGTACGCTCATTTGTTTTAAAATTTAATATTTTGATCAATAAATATCATTTTCCCGTTAATATTCAAGATTTCGATCAGTAACTTCATGTTCCCGTTAATATTCAATATTTTGATAAGTAATTCATGTTCTCATTAATATTCAATATTTTATTCAGTAACATCATGTTCTCGTTAATATTCAATATTTTGTTCAATATTGTATTTGTTTAATAGAAAAAAAATTTATGTAATTATTATTATGATGCATTTCGATCAGTAAAGATACAAAATAAAATAAAAAATTAAATTGATACAGAATATAATATATATGTTGTAGTAGCAAAATTATAAATGTTCGCACGGCGGCACGGGTACCCATTCTGACACGCTAATATTGGGGGAATATAAAAAGTAAATAAAACATAATAAAAATAAAATGGATAAAGAATATAATATATATGTTGTAGGAGCCAAATAATAATTGAGTTAGATTGATGCCATTAAATAATATAGATTGTTGTGGTAAGCTCTAATGTCACTATTTTTCATGGTTATTGAAATGAAAAAGTCCATTAAATACATAATTAATAGAAAAATACTTTGACAAGTAACTTCAGGTTTCCGTTAATATTCAATATTTTGATTAGTAACTTCGTGTTCCCGTTAATCTTTATTATTTCAATCAATAACTTCGTGTCCGCTTTAATATTTTAAATTTATTCCCGTTAATATTCAAAAAATTTATCAGTAACTTAATTTTTCTGTTAATATTCAAAAAATTTATCAGTAACTTCGTGTTTCCATTAATATTAAATATTTTGTCAATAACTCTGTGTTCCCGTTAATATTTATTATTTTGATAAGTAACTTTGTGTTCCTGTTAAAATTCAAAATTTGTTAATAGTTAGAATAATATATTCATTGTTATTATCTTTAAAATGCAACAAACATTTTTTCTATTAAATTATTATTATTATAGATCTTTTATCATAAAATATTTTATCAATGCTTTTTGTTATTTTATAATTAAAATATAATTATTTATTATCATTGCAAAACAATTAACACCTTATATAAAACTGCTAATATGGCTCTATATTTATTCCAAAAAATATTTTTCTATTAGTATATCTTCTTGTATTCAAAAAATAAAAAATAATATACTTTTAAATAAATTATAATATTTATTACAATTATACAATAATAAAAAATTTAATATAACTATATAATAGTCACGATCATTAATATAACAATAAATTATTATTATATTGTAGCGGTAAAAAATACTCGAACGTAATCGCGTGCTCGAAATACAACAGAGTCGCCACCAAATTTTATTTATTCCAAAAGGAAAGGGAAAATATTGATAAAACCCACAAAGGAAAAAGAAATGGATAAGATGGTCATCGCAACCAAATTTGGGTTCGGGAGTCGGTTAAGCAAGGGGAATGTGTTAGCACCCCTCACCTCCATCGTACTCGATGAGACCCATTTAGTTAGTTTCGTGTTTGAGTGTTAGCATGATGTTTGCGTTCTTTAGCTTATTAATCGAGAAAAGATGAAAGGAAAGGTTTTTAAGGGTTTTTTATTATGAAGAAGAAGAAAATATTTTTTATTATCATGCTCGCCAAGACGTTTGTATCTTGTGCCTACGTATTCCCTCGTGCAATGGAAAAGTCAGAGCAATCGTAGTTCGGGCTAAGAACCACGAAAGTTTTGTTGGTTGATTTTAGCGAGAGGTACTCGATCGCTTTCAAATGGAGACAATACTACGCGCACATGGATAAGAGGTCACTACAAGAATGGATGACTAAATCAAGAGTAAGACGAGATTTTGGTCATCATCGCATTCGAGTGGAAGATATTCGATCTTCACATGTGGAAGTATGTTCGCATTTTGAAATTGAATAAGTGTCTTGTTTGTGAAAAGAGATTTATAATGGTAAGGAGATATTTGCATACGTTTAGTAAAGGATTGAGCATAGGTGTTCACCTTGCGCGTCTTTACCCAAGGTGTTCAACAGGGGCAAGCCCCATTGTCACTTGTTGTCCTTGTTAATTAATTTGTTTTGATTCAAATGATCAAGATATTCAAGAGGTGTTCACTTCTTGTCAGTTGATCACTTTGATTTGATTAATGTATTTTAATTCAAAAGATCAAGGTATTCAAGAGGTGTTCACTTCTTGTCACTTGATCACTTTAATTTGATTAATGTATTTTAATTCAAAAGATTAAGGTATTCAAGAGGTGTTCACTTCTTGTCACTTGATCACTTTGATTTGATTAATGTATTTTAATTCAAAAGATCAAGGTATTCAAGAGGTGTTCACTTCTTGTCACTTGATCACTTTGATTTGATTAATGTATTTTAATTCAAAAGATCAAGGTATTCAAGAGGTGTTCACTTCTTGTCACTTGATCGTTTTGATTTAATTAAGAAAGGTTTAAAAAAAAGTGTTAATCCAAAAGAATCGAGGTATTCAAGAGGTGTACACTTCTTGTCACTCGATCTTTCGATATGGTTTAAAGAAAGTTTTAAAAGAAGAAACTCGACGTTGGATCGAGAAATTATTTGACGACTTGGCGTTGGACCAAGATTTATTAGTTTTTGGATTGAGAGATTAATCTAATGTTTTTGGTATTTTTAATAAAAATATTAATGAAATTAAGTAAAATTAATTAAAGGAATTAACTTATATTTAAAACCACTTCAGTGGTGATTGGCGCTGGATTTGGTAGGGAGAACCACGGTTCGATCCCCCGCAACTGCGATCGGGAGGGGGATGGAACCACTTGATGCCAGAACTCGCCCCCGAACCGGATTAAACCGGTGCTATAAAGCAAAAAAAAAAAAAAACCACTTAAAACAATGAATTCCACAAAATACTTTTAAAAAAAAAAGAATAACAATAGTATACTAAAGTAGAAGTTCAACGTGAACCTTTTTTATTTGACAAAATAAAAAAAAAAAACAAAGGTGGGTCTTTTGAAAGTTAAATATCTATACTATTCTAAAGAAACATTTCAAAATAAATGAAATAAAAGTAGAATGAGTTTTCAATGGCAGGAAACATATATGGAAAGGGTACATGGTTCTTGGCTTCAATAAGATGAATGGACCAAACCACCTTATTATTTTAAATCTCACATGAAATGAAAGTGGAATTTTTCTTAAAAGAAAACCATGCATGCATAGACAAAAACCAACTCACATTTTAACTCATGAACTCTCATCCATTTCTCTCACTGTCATGACATTTATTATAAGAAAAAAATGAAAATAACAATGGCAACAAGCAACGCACAATCAACAACAGCAACACTATTATGCTCTCACTCTTTAAAAACAAAGACAACAACCACAAATAAATATCATGCTATCAAAAGCAACAACAAAAATAAATAAAACCAAGTCAAAAATCTAGGAAAAAGAGTGATATACCGATGGATCTGAAGGCAGATGCGGTGGAGGTATACGCAGAGACGGAGCCAGAAATATTGAATACTGGGGGCAATATATATATATATATATATATATATATATATATATATATATATATATATATATATATATATATATATATATATATATATATAAAATTTGTAGCTCTAATGAATGAGAAAAGAGATGTTATATCGATTTTACACTATCACCTAATAACGATTATATATCTCGTTAAGTTAGACTAAAATTTTACATTTAAAATTTTTTTATTTTTAAACTTTTCTATAAAATCTTCGTATTAAAAAATGATTAATAATTTTTATATTTAAAACTTTTTAAATTTTTTCATATTTATAAATAATTGAAAAAAATTTAGGTTGACATGTATGTCAATTAGGGGTGGGAATAGGCTAGGCTAGGCTAGGCTAGATTTTATAAGGCCTGAGTCAAGCCTACGATAAACTTACAAGGCCTGAGCCTGGCCTATGGCCTACTATAGGCTCGTTTTTTCAGCCTGACCTGGCCTTTTTAAAAACATGGACTGGCCTGAAAGCCTATTTAAAAGCCTCTTTCTTATTAATGTTTTCAATTAATTCATATTACTTAAGAAGCCTTATAGGTCGCATATATGTGAACATTTAGACCGACCTTTTTAGCATTTTTTTCTAATATATATGCATATATAGACCAATCTATTTAACACTTTTTCTAATATATGCATATATAGGCCAACTTATCACTATGCCAAATTTGTCTTTTAGCAGCACCCCTACGAAAGCGCTTTTAGGAAAAAGCGCTGGTATAGGTTTCGCTAAAAACAAAATTAAAAAACACGCAAAAAAAACGCTCTTATAGGGGGGTTACGAAAGCGCTTTCAAAAAGCGCTGGTAAAGGCATGGGTACGAAAGCGCTTTTCAAAAGCGCTCTTATAGGGGGGTTATGAAAGCGCTGCTATAGGGGGTGGGGTACAAGAGCGCTTTTACCCTAAAAAGCGCTGGTAAAGACCTGGGTACGAAGGCGCTTTTCAGAGGCCTTTTTAAAATTAAAATTTTGTTTAACGCGTTTCATAATCCCTAATTCCTCTTTCTCTGCCCAAAAAACTCAGAAAATCAACTTGCAAACGCATTCAGGAATTCACGATTTCACGCACACGCATTCACGAATTCAACCGTCGCCCTCACTTCGAATCTGCAGAAACTGATTATCCACAACTCACGCAAAGAAGAAGCCGAGAGAAGACGAAGGAGATATTGAATCTGCAGAAACTGATTATCCAACACCCACGTTGCTCGATTTACGGTATTTGCTTCATCCTTCCTTCACTTGTCAATAGGAGTGTTTCTCATGAATTAACGCAGCGTCTGCGTCAATCTTCACACTGAAACCTTGAGCTTTACTTGAATGTCTATGATATGTTCAATTAGATTAACCAAGTTGTTTCTGTTAAGATTTACAAAGACTTAACAACAAAAAGGTTATTTTAATTTCACCAATCCTTGGATGTTTAGTTTTTTTTTTCTTTTGAAATATTTGTATTTTTGTTTTTGATTCAAATTCAATGCTTTAGGTGAATTAGGTTATGGTTAATTGAAGAGTTTTGATTTGTGATTGATTTGTGACCTAGCTTCCACCTGTTCATCTCATTGTTCTCACCTGCGCTCTTCCTTGTTCATATCACATTTTGAAAGGTTTTCTTTTACACTTTATCATGATTTATGAAGTGTTGGAGACTCATTCGTTTTTATTTCTAATTGCTTTAAATGAGTTTATTACCTACATGGTACAGGGACTTCTCAAAGTATCGAGAATTTGGTAGGGAGGTGAGCAATGTTAGGGATATTTCTTTGATAAAATCTAAAACAGTATGTGCTTTCTATTCTTTTAATTTCCATCTATCTCTATAGAGTTTGAGGTGCTTTTTAATTTTTGAGGGGTTTCTATCCAAAGTTTGGCCGGTAACCCCAAGGATGCAAAATAAGGTTTTTATGGATTTGTGGTCGTTTTCACGACGATGTTTTGACATGGGTAGTTGCTGCCCCGGTTTCTAAGTAGGTGTTAAACTTTGATTTACCTTGCGGTACTATGTATCAAGATTTGCTATAACATCTGAGTGATGATTAGTTTGGTTTCAAATCATTTTTTTAGCCATGTTATGTCTTTCATTTTGTTCCCGTAGTGCTGTCCTATTTGGATTCATTGTATAAAAGAGGCTCGTAATCAATTATACATATTCGCAGAATGTATATAAGGCTAATTGTTCTAAAATTTATTTTTCAGGGGATATTAAAGATTTTTTAAAAGAACATCACTAGAGACATCAGATTAGCTTACGGTGTGTGGTTCCAGAAGTTTCTGAATTTCTCTAAAGGTAATTAGTTATTCGTTTGCTATAGTTTCTCTAAAGGTAATTAGTTATTCTTTTGCTATAGTTTTTGAATCTCTTTCGTCAAAGTAATTAGTTGTGATTTGAATGAACTGCTGTGATGGATCGTTTGCACTTTAATTAGTTGCTTACTTCTCCACTTTAATTAGTTCCTCTTCATTTGACAGATTATTGCTAACAAGATAGTCCAAGAGGCACTCAGTTTCGGCGTGTAGGACCTCGTCAAACTCAGGTTACTAGCCCTTTCTTCTTGCTTATAGTTTGTTGTTTTCTGCTTATAGTTTAGTGTTTATGGTTCTATTTAATTTCAATTTAGTGTCTCTCAACCAGTTTTTTGGTTTGTGGACTTATATTACCTTGAAATAAGGTAATGTCTTCTTTAAGAAATCGGGGGTAGGCTGAAATAAGGTACTGTCTTCTTTTAGAGACTCAAACAATCGAGACAACTGTAACTTCCTATCTTTAGCTAACTACCAACTTAACCAATATGAAAGCTATAGGATCTCATTAGGTATTGCTTAAGTGTTGCTTATTCACAGTAGTATATTTTTGTACTATAGTTGCATAACATTCTATTTCAAGACTTGAGTGGTTTGACAAGATTTATTTCTATTATTCACACTTTATAGGATCTCATTAGGTATTCTGATCAAGACATAATGATGATAGCTATTTCTTATCTTGACAGAATTCCTTAGTACCTGATAGAGAAACCAAGAAGCAAAAGCATTTGTTTAGCTTAATTAAGACATGGATAAAACATGGATGAATTCAAACCGATTGTCGAAAAAGTACGAGAAAGGGGTATGGGAATTCGTTAAGTTTGCGGTTGCGCACTCCGAAGACCCGATTCGAATGCCGTGTCCTTGCTTGGGTTGCTGTTATGGGGATAAGGTTGACGGGAATAAGTTGGCATCGCATTTACTACGGTTTGGAATTGATAGAAGTTATACATGTTGGACAATGCATGGTGAGAAAAGTAACGGGAATGTTGAGTCGAGGTGTAATACGAAGTATGCTTCAAACGACGATTGCACAGACACATATGATTATGATCGAGTCGAAGAGATTGCAGAAGCGCTTGAAGAAGATCTTGAGGATTGTCCGGAAATGTTCGAGAGGTTGGTAAGCGATGCAGAGAAACCGTTGTATGATGGTTGTACAAAATTCACAAGATTGTCTGCGGTGTTAAAGTTGTACAACTTAAAGGCGGACAATGGATGGTCGGATAAAAGTTTCACAGAGTTATTAGCCCTTATGAAAGATATGCTACCAGATGATAATGTTCTTCCCAATCGAACGTATGAGGCCAAAAAGATGTTGTCCTCTATTGGCATGAGCTATGATAAGATACATGCATGTCCAAACGATTGCGTTTTGTTTCGAAACGAGTATGCAGCGTTGAATGAGTGTCCTAAATGCTGTGCCCCTCGATATAAGAAAAAGTTGTCTCCGGCCAAAGTCTTATGGTATTTTCCTATAATTCCGAGATTTAGACGCATGTATCGTAGTGAAACCGATTCAAGACACTTGACTTGGCATGCAGATGAAAGAATTATTGATGGAAAGTTGCGACATCCGGCAGACTCACCATAGTGGATGAAAGTTGATACTGATTATCCTGAATTTGGAAAAGAAGCAAGAAACCTTCACTTGTCATTGTCTACTGATGGAATGAACCCGGATGGTATTCAAAGTATCTCGCATAGCACATGGCCTGTGATTCTTATGATTTATAACCTACCTCCGTGGCTATGTATGAAGCGTAAGTACATGATGTTATCTATGCTAATTTCTGGGCCTAAACAACCAGGGAATGACATAGACGTATACTTGGCACCCTTAATCGAAGATTTAAAGTTTTTTTGGGAGAACGGTGTGGAGGTTTACGATGGGTATAGGAAAGAAAGTTTCAACTTGAGGGCGATGTTGTTTGGAACAATTAATGATTTTCCAGCATACGGAAATCTATCCGGGTACAATAATAAAGGTCAAAAAGCGTGTCCTGTTTGTGAAGATGAAACCGATACGACACGATTGGATCTTTGTCAGAAGAATGTCTTTCTCGGCCATCGTAGATTCTTAAATTCTAATCATCACTACCGTGGGTGGAGAAAAGCATTCAATGGAAAGGCCGAACATCGTACAGCCCCGCCTTTTTTGTCAGGTGATCAAATTTTTGAAAAGGTGAAAGATGTGAGCACTCAGTTTGGCAAGCCTTTTGCACATTCACTTGTCAAGGGTGGGTGGAAGAAGAAGTCAATTTTTTTTGAACTTCCATATTGGAAGTCGTTGTACGTAAGACATTTCCTGGATGTTATGCATATTGAAAAGAATGTATTTGACAGCGTTATAGGTACGTTACTCAATATACAAGGAAATTCTAAGGATGTCCTTAACATAAGGAAGGACATGGTAAACATGGGAATGAGAACTGAATTGGGACCCGTGAGGAAAGGAAGATGAACATATCTGCCACCTGCTGTTTACACTCTATCTAGAAAGGAGAAGAAAACATTGTGTAAGTTCCTCAGTGAAGTTAAAGTTCCAGAAGGCTACTCTTCAGATATTAGAAGACTTGTGTCCATGAAAGACCTCAAGTTAAAGAGTTTGAAGACGCATGATTGCCATGTTATAATGGAACATTTTTTACCAATAGGTATACGTTCTATTCTGCCAGAAAAAGTAAGAAGCGCAATAACTAAACTGTGTTTTTTCTTCAGGTCAATTTGCAGTAAGGTGGTCGATCCCGCGATCTTACCAACATTGCAAAAAGAGATAGTTGTTACTTTATGTGATCTTGAAATGTATTTTCCTCCCTCGTTTTTTGACATAATGGTTCATCTAGTCGTTCATCTTGTGAAAGAGACACAATTGTGCGGACCAGCTTATATGAGATGGATGTACCCTGCTGAACGTTATATGAAAATATTAAAAGGGTACGTGAAAAACAGAAGTCGACCGGAGGGTTGTATTGCCGAACGATACATTGTTGAAGAAGCGGTTGAGTTTTGTACTGATTTTCTTTCAAATGTTCAATCAATTGGACTCCCCAAATCTCATATTGTTGAAAAAAAAGAAGGAAAAAGGCTAATTGGAAATAAAGTGGTGACAGTATCAATGGTCGAGCGGGATCAAGCGCACTTGTATGTTCTGCACAATGAGATTGAGGTTGAGCCGTATGTTGAAATGCACAAGGTTGTTCTCCGAGATTTAAATCCGAATAGAAATGAGAATTGGATAGTACGAGAGCACAATCGAAGTTTCATACCGTGGTTTAGGGAACATATTTATTCAAAGTATCGTTTAGATCCTGCTTCAGTAACAGAAAGGTTGAGATGTTTAGCCTATGGTCCAAGTATAATTGTGTTTTCTTATAGTGCATACGCAATTAATGGATACACATTTTATACCAAAGAACAGGATGATAAAAGTACAATGCAAAATAGTGGTGTTACCTTGGTAGCTGAAGCAATGCACATATCAAGTGCGAATGACTTAAATCCGAAATTTGCAAATTTGTCATATTTTGGGGTTATCGAGCGCATTTTGGTGTTTGATTACGCAAAGTTTTAAATTCTTGTATTTGGTTGCAAGTGGGTTGAAAATAATAATGGCATACGAATGGATAAGTCAGGATTTTTGCAAGTGGATCTCAATAGGGTGGGGTACAAAGATGAGCCTTTCATTCTAGCCTCTCAAGCTAAACAAGTGTTCTATGTCAATGATCCGACAAGTACGAAATGGTCTATACTGCTTTTATCAAACAAAATAGTTGATGAAAACATTGGAGATCAAGGTGATATTGGTGTTGGCATTGAATCTTGTACAAGAAACGATCAAAATGAGAACGAATCTTGTACTAGAAATGATCATAATGAGGGTATTTGGATCAATCCAACCGTTCGCGTTGTTAAGAGACGCGTAGAACACAATCCTACCAAGAAAAGAAAGAGACGTTAGTGAAAAAGGTAATAGTATACATATTCCGACTAATGTGTGTTATTCAATTTGTACCGATTGTTATATATTCAATTTGTATAGTTTTTTCAATTTGTATTCCGATTGTTACAATACTTATTCAATTTTGGTGCATATTTTCGTTTTGTACATAACTTTTGAACCATGTATCCGTTTGTCGACTTCTTTACATGTAACTATACTATTTTGACAATTCCGGAGCTGCTCATTCACTTATCTTTACATTTCGAGACTGTTTTTTTTATCGGTTTTGCTTCTGCCCGTGATCAAAAGTCGGGCTTAGGGTCTGAATTTCGGAAAACCGACTTCATTTTTGAGTCCGTGAGGACGTTTTACCATAGCCATGTAAATTTCGTTCAATTCCGACAACTTTCTTTTTTTTGACGCTTATTCTGATTTCATCGATTTCGATTCCGATTTACTTGTACATGCATGGTTTGACTTCCATTTGACTTGTATAGATTGTTAGCTTATTAATAGTGTACTAATGTGCTTTCATTTGTTTGATACAGGTTCAATGGCTAGTAATCAAGAAAACCCACAAGAGAACCCACAATAAAACCCACAAGATAACCCACAAGAAAACTCACAAGATAGAGATGCTCCGGATACAAATTCTCAACCCGATACATCATCAAAAGAAGTTGCACGAGGCATCACCATTATGAAGGGAATCATTCGACATAGAGACCAAGGATTGATATATAATTTGGAATGGAATTCTGATAACCAACCAATTGGTCCTAATTCTGCAAAGTTGACAAGCTATATTGGTACACTTGTTCGTTTGCATATTCCAGTCTCCGTAGCTAAATGGAATCTGAAAAGCAAAGAGTTGGACGATAAAAAAATAATTTGGGACGAGCTTAAGGTATCATATATGGTTGTTGTTATTTTCTTGACGATAATTTGTTTAAATTACTTATACTAACACACTCTATGCGTATGTTTGTTTGCAGAGGTCTTTTACCATACCAGATGAGCGTAGACGCTTCATTCTTAGTTTGGTCGGAAAAAGATATAGAGGGTGGAAAGCTTATCTAACAAACAACTATCTTAAGGATAAAGAAGGAAACTTTCTTGAAGAGGCCCCGGGACGTCCAAAAAAGTATGAGATGTTCATTGATGATGAAGATTGGTCTAAGTTTGTAGAGCAAAGAGATGAAGCTTTTCGGAAAAGGAGTGCCACAAATAGTGTGAGAGCATCAAAAGCCGCGTATCTATACAAAAAAGGGCGTTTGGGATATGCACGCTTAGAGGAAAAAATTGTAAGTAAATAGAAATGCGTTTTAATTAATTGTCTAAATGTGTTTTATTTGAAGATTTTATCATTTATGTCAATGCATAGTTAGAGGAGACGAAAAGTGAGGAAACCTCACTTCCAGTACATGTGTTGTGGAAGGAAGCTCGTGTGGGCAAGAATCGAGCTGTCGATCCCGATGTTCAAAGAGTTTATGCTGAATGTGTAAGTATAACACTGTGTCTTTAATTAAATCAAATGTTTTTTAATATATAAATGATTTTTTATCTCCACTAATAATTATTGAAATGTAAATGAATTACAGGAGACCTTGTCGCAATCGATATCCACCGGTGAGGACTAGGATGATAGAAGCGTACTTAGTAGAGCACTAGATGCTCCTGAGTATCCCGGTCGGGTGAGGGGTAAAGGTCATGGTGTGACTCCAACCTCTTTTTACAAGCATTCTAGGAGAATAAATCCTTCCAATGAAGAAGTGTTGCAAAAATTGCAGGAATTGCAAGCACAAGTCTCTGAATTGCAAAGAGATAAAGATATGTATATGAGAGAAAAGTGCAATACTTCATCGGTGAAAGAAACTAGTGATAAAGCTAGTATCAACTGTCAAAGAAAACTTCCCGAGGTAATTATAAATTTTTTTTCCTTACAAATTGTTCTATTTTATTAATGATAATGACTTTATATTTACTATTGGTTTAGGGCATTTCATCTTGCCAACTATACTTATCGTTACCGAATTATCGCCTAGTTGGCAAGGGAAAAGTGCACAACACTTTGGGAGATTTACTTCACCATAGACCGCTCCCGGATGGACACCTAAAAGTATCAGTTGATGTTGTATTAGATCATGATGCGGTGCTACCGGTACCTGACATGGTCTCAGAGACAACATTGATGCGAGATGCAATAGGGTCATTTGTTGCATGGCCCTCGGAGCTCATTATCATTGGTGATGAGGTATATTGAAAACCATTATGAATCATTTAGTTTTCGAATGTCAATTTTGCACTGTTACGTTAATTATTTTTTACATTTTAATTTTAGACTGCTCCTACAAAACCCGCAATTAAGGGTAAAGGGATTTTACAGGAGGAGGAGTCTGTTGCATCACTAAAAGAGGTACATTTAAGGTGTTAATATATAATTTGAATCTAAAACTGCATGATTTTATATTTTACCGATTGTTATATGATTTTTAGGCATCTGCTCGGGGGTCACAACAAGTGACACAGCAAGTTCGTAGCGTACCACCTAAGGGTCCTCCGAAGCAAGCGGCAAAAAAAGGTGGTGCTTTGGTGCCTCGATACCGGATGACGCTCGGAACACTTGTTGATATGTCCGATTTGAAGGATGGTGCTCTCCGTAATATCAATATGGATGAAGGTATCTTTGGTATTGAATTCATGTCAAATATTGCAATAGATGACTTGGAAGAGATTTTTACGCATGAACAACTAGGCGTCGCTAATATGCACTCATACATCCGGTAATATTCACTCATCCGATATATTATTTAATTAGTCGAACAATTTATTTACACATTTCAATGAAAATAATCTAATGTTTATTATGTTTTTATTTAAGGTTGTTGTATGACAGAGTGTTGCGCGGGACTGCATTGTCAAACAGATTCCGTTTCGTGTCTTCCGCCCATTGCAACGGAATGACAATTGCTTCGGAACCGGAATTAGTTAGACAGCGCTTAGTCGATAGATTCCTATCCTCCGGCAATACAGAAAGTCTGATTCTTTGGGCGTATAATACCCGACCAGTAGGGTTAGTTTCTCATTCTTGGTTCATCTAATCTTTGTTTCTTTTGCGTAGCAAAATTTTCATATAACCTATTGTTTTAATTTATAGAGCACACTGATTTTTGCTTGCTATCAACCCTATAAGAAAAGTGGTATATTTTCTGAATTCGGTAGATGGTGAGTGGAGCAATTATCCGGCTATGAAGGAAATGATTGATTTGTAAGTGGGATCGTTCTAAATATTCTTGTATATTTATATATTTAATTATTTGTGAGATTGATCTAAATATATGCTTTTATATTTTTGTTAGATCAATACAAGTGTTCCGAAGTCAACGAGACGCACATGTATCCCGGACTAAATCAAACAACATTACTTGGATCAAAGTGTAGGTACATTATTTTTCACAATTTTGCTTATAATATTTATGCTACTTGATAAAACAAGACAACTATAAAATCTTATTTGTTTTTCTATGTAGTGTCCGATACAACGAAACAATTCAGATTGCGGATACTATGTTTTGAGGTTTATGAAAGAAATCCTTCAAATGAATCAATTAGAGATTCCAATCACGGTATGGATTTATAACTTAATTAGATAACTTCTTATAATTTATTACATTTAACTAAATCATTCATATTATGTTTTTGTTCTGTAGTACTTTGACGAATTCCGTGCTGCTTCTTACACGAGACTTAAGTTGGAAGAAATCAAAGAGGATTTGTGTCAATTTTATATTCATCAGCTATTCATGTAGGATTTGTGTCGATTTGAAGTATAATATTATAGTACTCTAGGATATATGGTTACTAACTTTGTTCATACTGTTGCCAATATTTGAAGTATAATATTGTTGATGTTACAGATTTAGTTTGTTTGACATGAGTTAGTTACATGTGAAACTTTCTGTATTCATACTTTACATGATTTAGTTTGTTTGACAGGAACTATAGTGATGTATATATATAATTTTGGATATTATAATGGTATTATATTAGTATATATATAGTCCTACCTATGGTTGAAAATATATCGTCGAAAATATATTACAGGTCAAAAATATTACAGGTTGAAAATATATTACAGGTAGAAAATATTACAGGTCGAACTGGGAGGCTGAAATTACAGGTTGCACTATAAAATGCCTCATTTAGCAACGACAGCGCCTTTAAAAAACGCTCTTAAAGGGCCACTTACTAAAGCGCTTTATTACTAAAAGCGCTGCCTAAGATTAAAAAAAAGAAAAAAAAACAAAAAAAACGCAACCTACGAAAGCGCTTTTGGAAAAGTGCTCTTATAGGGGGCTACCAGAGCGCTTTTTCCAGAAAAAGCGCTCTTATAGGGGGGCTACCAGAGCGCTTTTTCTGGAAAAAGCGCTCTTATAGGGGGGCTACCAGAGCGCTTTTCTAGTAAAAGCGCTCTTATAGGGGGCTACCAAAGCGCTTTCAAAAGCGCTTTCGTTACCTACGCCAGCGCTGGCTTTGGCAGCGCTTTAAAGCGCTCTTAAAGCCCAAAATAAGCGCTTTTAAAGGCCTTCCGTGTTGTAGTGTATTTAGACTAATTTTAATATATATGAAAATATAGGCCGACCTACAATGCTTTATAGGCTTTTTTAATAGCCTTGGCCTGGCCTATTTTATTAAATAGACTTTTAAAAAAGCTCAAGTCTGACTTTTTAATCAAATAGGTCTGGCCTGGCCTGGCCTAGCCTTAAGTAGGCTAGACTATAGGCCCTTGTAGGCCGACCTGGCCTATTCCCACCTCTAATGTCAATTTGATTCAATTGAGTTTTGTTCAAATTTTAAAATTACATGTGATTCAATTGGATTGTTATAGCAGTTGGTAAATTTAATTAGATTAAATTATTTTGGAATAATGAATTAAGTATGTATATATTAAAGGTAACTTAGCAAGATGTTACGTGTATGCTATTGATACCGTATAACAAATGTAGTAATACTTAATGACAGCAGCCCCACAGCCATATAACATATGAAACCATTTTTAAATGAATACAATATTTATCTAATATACATGATATATAATATATATAGTATTATATTTGTACGTGGATGATTTAAAAGTTACTGGGGGCATGAGCCCACACTTCAATGAGAATAGCTCCGTCCCTATACGTGTGATTGTCGGCGCAGTGATGGCGTGGTAGCGTTGCTGTTATGTTGTCGCTGTTGTGGTTGGTTCTGTGTTGTTCTCTGCTGAAGGTTTGGTTTAGGTGAAGAATGGTGGTTGAGTTTGAGGTAGGTAAGGTTTTGAGTTGAAGATTAGTGAAGGAAGCGGAAGGTTGATGTTTTTTTGAGAGAAATTTGTTTTGTGGTTAAGGCATTTGTAGGATCGGGGTGAGGATAGTGAAGTTTTGCAGAAGTTTGAGAGGTAGAATGAGGTTCTGCAGAAGTTTTTTCGGTGTCTTTCCTCCCCCTCTCTATGTTGTTTCTTTGTTCTGATTTATAGATAGATAGCAGTGAGTTTTGGGGGGAAAATGGTAGAGCAATTTGAACTCTTATGGAAGCTGTTTTCACTACTTTCTTGTGCAGGTTTTGTGTATGAATATTGTGGTGAAAAGTTTGGACCCAATATGCAGGTGGAGCAGAGATCAGGGATTGGTATGGTGCAGCATAGTGGTGCAGTTTTTTGGCATGGCATGAAATAGAGATGTTGAGATGTGAGAAGATAGAAACATAAACATGGGCTGTTTCAAAAAGCAAACGTGAAAGACTCTACTTTTTTTTTTTTGACAGTTACAAAAAAAGGACATAGTAAAAATAATAATAATAATAATAATAAATGTTAATAACAATTGGTTAGTAAAGGAATAAAATAAAATAAAAAAATAATGATAATAAAGAAAAGAAAAAAAATCAATATAAAAACATAATTATTATATTTTTTGGATTTTTGTATGTAATGGATTTTCCCCAAAAATGGGCCTAAACTAGAAATAAATAAAAAAACTCTCTTTGAATGGGCCTTTAGCAAATTTGAATCAAATGCACCTTTTTCCTTTGCCCCTTACAAACAAATAATTATAACACAAAGACAACAAAATTGATCTTTAATTTTTAATAGAAATTCAAATTGAACTCCAATTAAAAATCGTAAATCATCAATGGTTAGTGAAATATGAACAAAAATACTATAAATCACAAAATTGAACAAAATGCAATAAAATGATGATATGCATATATATTTTTTTTATTGAGAATGATGCAAATGAATGTAAGTGATGCGAATGAAAAAGTAAGGGCAAAATTTAGGGTACAACATATATATTTATATTAATAATTTTAATTAATACGAAATTATATTAATTATTTTTTTTAATACAACCATATATGTTAGTAGTAAATATTTATTCACAGTTTAAATTAATAGTGAATGTTAGTCTAGAAAATAGTGGATGAATTGAAATTAATAAATATTTAAGATTCTTAATATAACATAAAGAATATTTGTGACTCTTAATATAACACATATACAGTTAAATAAATACTTAAAGAATATTAAAAGACATAGACAAAAATTTAGAGTAATATTTATGATAATATTTCTATTTCTTTTATTTTATCATTCAATTAATGGATAAAATTAATTTTCGATCTAATGAATTTTGATAACCATTTAAATAATTTTAATAGACTTTTTTAACATTAAATAATTTTATTTATAGTGTTTTGTATTTTTTAATTAATATTCATAAATTTGTAGTTATTGTATAAAAAATAGATATTAATATATAAATTAAAACCTATAAAAATATTTTTCGAATTACTAAATAACTATATTAACAGTTAGAATAATATATTCATTCTTATTATCTTTAAAATGCAACAAATATTTTTTCTATTATGTTTTTATTATTATTATTATTAATATTATAGATTTTTTATCATAAAATATTTTATCAATGCTTTCTGTTATTTTATAATGAAAATATAATTATTTTTTATCATTGTAAACAATTAACACCTTATATAAAACTGCTAATATGACTCTATATTTATTCAAAAAAAATATTTTCTATTACTATATCTTCTTCTATTCAAAAAATAAAAATAATATATTTTTATATAAATTATAATTTTTATTATAATTATATAATAATAAAAAATTTAATATAACTATATAATAGTCACAGTCCTTAATATAACGATATATTGTTATTATATATTTATATAAATAATTTAATTTAATACGAAATTATGTTAATTTATTTATTTTTATTTGTTTTTATACAACCATATATGTTAGTA
This sequence comes from Vicia villosa, assembly GCF_029867415.1. Classification (NCBI taxonomy): domain Eukaryota; kingdom Viridiplantae; phylum Streptophyta; class Magnoliopsida; order Fabales; family Fabaceae; genus Vicia; species Vicia villosa. The sequence goes on from NC_081181.1 coordinate 190,830,034, forward strand.
GCAAATATTTATCAAATTAATATAACTATATTTACGGTTTAAATTAATGGTGGGTGTTAGGTCTAGAAAAGAGTGGAGGAGATTTAAATTAATAAATATTTATGACTCTTAATATAACATAAAGAATATTAAAGAATATTTGTGACTATTAATATAGCATATAGAATTAAATAAATACTTAAAAAATATTAAAAGATATAAACAAAAAGTTAGAGTAATATTTATAATCATTAAATTAATTGATTGTAACTGATTTCTATTTGATAACTAATATTTATGATATTTATGTAAATTGATCTTTTTGATATCAATGTTATAAAAATTTGTTGATTCAAATTCTAGTCATTGCAAATCTTGCAATGAGAAATGATGATATTAAATGGTTTGAATAGTTTTTTTTGTATATTTTTTTGTATATTAGCGGCATAAAATAAGTGATAAATAATTTCTAATAATAGTTATTTTCTTTTATTTTATCATTCATATTGTTATTTATGTTACCCTTAAATGTTTTTCTAAAATAGTTTTTCTGTCTTAAAAAATCACAATGTTATTAAAAGATTTGATTAAATTGTTAGTGGTTGTTGTTTTTATCATTATGTGACACATGAATCCAACTATTTCGGAAAGGTGTGTTGATTATTTAGTAAATTTGAAAACAAAACTACAATATATAATTAGCTTGGGTAATGATTGTTGGCATGTCTTAAGCCATAAAATTGTCCTTGAATTATAAGAACAATGTGTAAAAAAAGAATATACAATATAAATATAACACCGGCGTGTATAGTGTATGTTTATAGTAGTCATGTCATCTATGGTGCAGTTTAGCATATATGTTCTTTACTGCAACAATAGAACAGTATAATTATAACATTAAACAGAAAAATAAAATAAATATATAAGCCACTTCTAATACTGCAGGTATAATATTTTCTGCAATAACTACAAACATAACACTCGTCCACTTTGTGAGGGATCTGTCGTTGCCTAATAGTCTTTCAAATTGATCAAAATGCGTCAAACTATCTATCTGGAATGATATGATCATGCCATGTCTGACGACAAATCCCTTTAAGTCCATTTTTGTATTATTTCCCATCTCCAAGCCATCAACAAAACCTGCTGCTATGGCCAGAACATTTTTTAGAGTTCCACATAATTCAACTCCTTGAACATGTTGAACCTAGTTAAAATATTAATATAGAACAAAAAAAAATCATAAGCACAACTAATAATATGTTAGTGTTTTACAAATTTTAAACTACTTGTGATCACATGATTCTATCATGTTAAATGTCAATATTTCTTTGGTATTACTTTAACCAAATTATGAATTTACTCCAATGGTTTCAAACCAAATAAAACAGATATGCAATGAGATTGAAAAGCTTTATTATATTGATTTCAGTTTATGCTTCAATTCTATGGTTCTGCAAAGCATGATATTTTATCCTCCATTTCTATTTTACTCATTTTTCTTCTTTGTAGTAATTTAGTGAAGTCTCTTACTTTAACCCACCCTCCACCACGCCCCAACAAAATTAATAAAGACCTTCTAATAAGTATCAAAGTGATCCCCTAAATCAACCCTTGATCCAAACACAAAAATAGGCAAGAAAGGATTGCAACGAAGATATTTTGTTATGGAAATTCAAAGTTGAAGATAACAAAGTAGTAAACATTGTTGGTACAGAAAAATTATAAAATCCAAAGAAAATAATCATAAAGTATAAACAAACTGATTCAAGATACAAAAGTCTTTTCAACCTGTGGTATCGGCAACACAGATAGGAAATCACTGATGAAATATCGCCGCAGGTATTACTTGGCTATCTGTGCTGAATCTATCACAAGCTCACCCATCCAAAGATCGTCATTCATTTTCCCAGTTTCAGATTCGAAGCATGAAACTCAAATAGATCTCTGAGATTATAAGTATTTGAAAATAAAAATGAATAAATTTAAATATAATCACAAGTGTTGATTTTAGTATCAGACTCTGAAACGCTTTTTTTCCAGAAGTGTCAGTGCTACATAGCAAGAACTATTTCAGAATATTTTTCTATGAAATTTTGGTAATCAGCCTTCCGACCAACTAATCTGATTTCAGAACATCATACAGAGGTTAATTTGGCAAAAAAATCAAATTCGTCTAGTAATTTTGATTCTGATAACAACAAACACAATCAGAACATATCTATTGAAATCAGAATACAAATTTTGAACCGATATTAAAAATAACAACAACAATCCAATAAAAATATCGTCACCGATTATAGATACATACCAGAAGGAATATCCATTTGCGAATTGGAAGCCACGAGCGAACAAATCTAAATAACTGAAAAACAAACAAAATCGCATAGCGATAATAATTAGGTTATTAACTATACAAAAATTCACAGAAAATTTACTGATTCAGATTAACATAATCATCGATTACGAGCAACTATACTAAGATTGTAAAAAAGAAAATTAAGAGAAATCCAAATTACGAAGAAGATTCAAGAAGATGAAAACCTGAATCTGAAGTGCGATAAGAAATTTGCAACAAATCGGTCGTAAGACATGTTTTTAAGCAAAAACTCATTGAGCAACCGCACCGCCGGTGAATCTTCCCCTTCCGTGTGAGTCAACACCGACAAACCTGAAACAAAAAACAGTAAATCAAAATCAAAATCGAACCTGTCTGATATTCAATAATAACAATGAAAAAAAGAGATGGAGAAGGAAGAAGAAGAGGGAGAATGAAGAAGGAGAGGGAGAAAGAAGATGGCAGCAGAAGTCGTATAAAAGAAAGAATTAATTGAGAGTGGAACAGCTGCAAACTCTTGATTGCATAACTACTGCATAGTGGAAGGTGGAGGGATGAAATGAAAACTTATGGAATATGGAAGTTTAGAAATCAATAGTGACGTGGCGCTTCTAGGATGAAAGTTGAAGGACCAAATACTCTTCTTGCAGGAAGCCACTTGGCAGCACCAGATTGAAACTTGAAAAAGATACAATTTTCTTATATTATAGATTATAGATTACTAGTGTTGTTGTTAATGTGTGGAAGGGAAATGCCCTAACATATTTTCTTTATTTATATTTGTACTCTCTCTTTTTCATCTAATAAATGGATTGTTTTCTATTAAAAAAATAATTTTACTTCGCGTATTTTAGTCCACGCGAGCTAAGCGCAATGTATTTGAATCTTATTTTTATGTTTAGGTTGGTGGATCTCTTAATGATTCTAAGACACCGGATGATCATTACTGTTGTTTTATGCTACTGTAAATACTAGCTACATGTTAAGAAATATGGTTGGGTCTAACTCAACCCTACAAAATCCTATATATTGTCCGATGTGGGACTCTTAACACACCCCCTCACGCTCAGGACTAGACAACTGGAGCATGGAAATAAATGGCGGGTGGCCCAATAGCGGAAACCATAGAAGGTGAAATAAATGGCGGGTGGCCCAATAGCGGAAACCATAGAAGGTGGCCCACCGGATCTTAAACCAGGCTCTGATACCATGTTAAGAAATGTGGTTGCGTCTAACTCAACCCTACAAAACCGGCTTGTAGGGTGAGGATTGCCCCCACTTATAAGGACATGTTCAGGCCATATATTGTCCGATGTGGGACTCTTAACACTACATTTATGTTTAAAAAAAAAATACTAGCTACATTTCATTGGCAACGAAGCATAGTTTTCTTTTTCTTTCAATTTACCATAATTTCTTTCTGCCACTACCATTGACTTCTTAAAATCTTTAAAAGAATGAATTAAAGATTTGAATTGAAAAATTGGATCAAAATTTGTGAGTAGTTGAATTATGTTAGGCAAGAATGGTACCACTTTTCTCTTCCATTATACATCTTAAAATGTTATTATTTTAGTAAATTTGCTAACAAATTTTTTAATGTTTTGTTATTACAAGCATAACTTAGTTTTGAGGAATATGAATCTCATGTAAAGTTTTTTTCAAGAATATAGTTGCGTTCAAAAATTCGTCCAAATTACCAATTGTGTTAATAAAAATTGTTAATTAACTCAAATTGATTAATTAAAACAACCCAAATAATATAGCTTTCCTTTGCTGCTGCTGCTGCTGTCGTGGAAGTGTAACGATGATCATATCGTTTAAGATCATTTAACAGTTTCATTGGAGAGCTGAAAATTGCAGTTTAGAATGATCTAATGTTAGAAAATTAATTTAAACCGAATGAAATCGAGGCTAGAATCGTGTACGGAACACTTTTCTTATAGTATTTCAAGCACTTTCAATTTGTCTTGGAGTTTTTACGTAGGAATATCCAGGATATATAATTCAGCATTCTCGAGTCTGCACAAGACGGGTGAAAACTCGAATGTAGCAAAGAGTGTCTCGAATTTATTCTAGAGGATTTTTGATTTTTTGTGATGATAATTCTGAATCCGAAATTATGCTTTTATAGGTCATGCTGATATTATTTCACAAGGTAGCGACCCTTGGGGAAACAATTTCTTTTCCAAGAGTTATGACTTTTGGCCCACAGCATGTTTCACCAACGGTTACATGATTTTATTATGCAGCATTTCATGAAGAGTTGCCACTCTCCGAATTCAAAATTCAAATCATAGCATATTTTCCTTGTCATTTTGGAACACACTCATATTATTAATTATTAATAATAATTTGTAACAATCCTCCACTTGTTCTAATAATGACAAGTCTAATTCCAGAATATAGAAAGCAAAAGAGTGTTAATACAGTTATGTATCTTTCGATTTGAACTTAACCTTAGTAAAGACAACGCAAAGCCTAATCGGAACGTTAGGTAGCTATGCTTTGAACCGTTATCCCATGTGATCAGACCGGCATTACTATACACACACTCTTTAAAGGTTCTTCGCCTACATATCTCGCCTATCACTATTTATGGTAATGTGCTTTTCCTGTTTTCATGAATTTTTCATGAGAGAAACTCCAACTCTCACTTTAAGACGGCACCATCTCGAAATTCATATAGGTGAAGTTCAGTTTGTATCTATTTTTTTGAGAAATATATCCTCCTCGATATAGAACTTCATTAAGAGTTTTTTTTTTTTTAAAAAAAACTCAACCCTCAATTATGTAATAGTCAACATTGTCACAAAATGTTGCACTAACTTCCAAATCAACGACTTGTTGTTACCCATTGAATCTTAAGTAAAGATGTACTAACTCCAGATTGGGTTGCTATCATTGTCGGAACGCTTATTCAAGAAGTTTCAACCTCACACCTCTTGAGGTTGTCTTTACAAAATCTCTAGCCAGTAGTTTAGTAAATGAATCATTCAAATTATAGATCGATCATATATATGTGAATGAAATGATTACATATTTAATCAATTTTCTCACGAAAGAATGTCTAAGGCCTTAGTGCCCAGACTTTTCATTTTACACATATCTGAATTCTCTTGCTAAATTGGCTTGACTATCACATTGTGCTAACACCTTTGAAACATTGTCTTTAGCCAGTCGAACTTCTAACAAAATGTCTTTCAACCATTCAACTTCTTGACCAGTTGAAGCGAGATCCACATACTATGGCTCCATGGTCAAGAGAGTGTTGCATCTTTATTTCTTGCTCTTCCAAGAAATCTCACCCCCAACTAGTGTAAATATATGATCTCCAATACTCGATATCCAACTCATATTGGTATATCCTTCTGATATAGCGGGAAACCTACCATAACGGAGGTCAAGATTTTGGTTTTTAAAAGATAATCAAAATCCTTGTGATGGCCTTCCAATGCTCACCATTTGGATTTATAGTAAATCTACTCCTTTACTAAGTGCAAATGTTATACCAGGTCTAGTACATTACATTAGAAAACCAATTTCAGTTGTGTATTCTAATATAGCCACATCTCTTCCATCATCATTTTGACACTAAGATCAAATTGAATATTCACTTTCTTGAAACATGATAGTTTGAACTTAACAAGAACTTTCTCAACAAAGTGTATTTGACTAAGTTCATAACCCCCACTATTTTTGCATTACTTTGATCTCCAAAAGAGTGTCAACTAGTCCAAGATCTTTCATCTTGAATGTGGTTTTCTCAATATAACGTGTTTGACTATGTTTTTAACCCCCACTCTTTCGCTTTACTTTGATCGAAAAGAGTGCCCACTATTTCAAGATTTTTCATCTTGAATGTGGAAGCTAGAAACCTCATTGTTTCTGAGATTTCATTCATTTCGTTGCTAATGATCAGCATGTAATCAACATAGAGACAACAAAATATCACACTATTCTCACACAACTTTGTGTACAACACTTGTCATAAGAATTAGATGAAGAAATATTTTTAGATAATCATGCATGATGATGCAAGAAGGTTTTTTAGATGAAGTGAGAGATGAAATTATGAGCAATTTAAAATAGTATAATATAAATTGCAACGAGTACCTTGGTTATGTTCACTTCTCTCAAGTCTTCACTTGAATTTCTATGTTCAACCATCTTGATCAACTTGAGGTGCATGACACTTTTGATCATTTTCTTCTTTGATAGTCTTTGTCTTCATCAAAACTAGATATAAGATATATTCTTCACAATCTCCCCCTTTTTGATGATGACAAACTCTTTGAATTCTTATTTGATAAGAATTAAAAGTCTCCCCCTAAGTTGTGCGTCTCCTTTTTAATTTGGGAATCTTGTAATGATAGAATCAAACTTTTGGTGCCATTGTTTCGGTGCATATTTTAATCCACAAAAGGATTTGACAAACTTGCACACTTGTTGTTAATTACCAGGAAGGATATAACCTTCTGATTTCTCCATGTAAATCTCCTTGTCATGATCTCCATTTAAGAGTTTCGTTTTGACATCCCGGATTCATCATATTGATTCTTTTGGTGTTTAGAATGTTTCCACGATACAAGAATTTATTCTTTCAAATGTTTGAAAACGGAAACCTCGGTTGCCATTATTTGTAATACTATAAGATTGTTAGAAAATTAATTTAAACCGAATGAAATCGAGGCTAGAATCGTGTACGGAACACTTTCCTTATAGTATTCCAAGCACTCCCAATTTGTCTTGGAGTTTCTACGCAGGAATACCCAGGATAATTCAGCCTTCTCGAGTCTGCACAAGCCGGGTGAAAACTCGAATGTAGCAAATAGTATCTGGAATTTATTCTAGAGGATTTTCTATTTTTTTGATGATAATTCTGAATCCGAAATTATGCTTTTATAGGCCATGCTGATATTGTTTCACAAGGTAGCGACCCTTGGTGAAACAATTTCTTTTCCAAGAGTTATGACTTTTGACCCACAACATGGTTCACCAATGGTTGCATGGTTTTATTATGCAGCATTTCATGAAGAGTTGCCACTCTCCCTGAATTCAAAATTCAAATCATAGCATATTTTCTTTGTCATTTTGGAACACACTCATATTATTAATTATTATTAATAATTTTCAACATCTAATATAACCATTATTTAATGAATATATATATATATATATATATATATATATATATATATATATATATAATGCCGTTTGTCAAATCAAGTCACTAACTATCTCATCATTCTGGGTTAGGTTCATTTGAACACAACTTGGTCATATGCTTCGGTTGTAGAATGTCTAAATCCGAATACTTAGTTAATAGGAGTTCGTCTTACCCTACCGGCTTCCACATCGCACAACTACGATTAGGGGTGGGAATAGGCCAGGCCGGCCTACAGGGGCCTATAGCCTAGCCTACTTAAGGCCAGGCCAGGCCTATTTGATAAAAAGGCCAGGCTTGGGCTTTTTTAAAAGCCTATTTAATAAAATAGGCCAGGCCTAGGCTATTAAAAAAAGCCTATAAAGCCTTGTAGGCCGGCCTATATTTTCATATATATTAAAATTAGTCTAAATAGGTTGGCCTTTATATGCATATATATTAGAAAATGTGTTATATAGATTGGTCTATATATGCATATGTATTAGAAAAAAAATGCTAAATAGGTCAGTCTAAATGATCATATATATGCGACCTATAAGGCTTCTTAAGTAATATGAATTAATTGAAAACATTAATAAGAAATAGGATTTTAAATAGGCTTTCAGGCCAGGCCAGGCTTTTAAAAAGGCCAGACCAGGCTTTTAAAAAGGCCAGGCCAGGCTGAAAAAACGAGCATATAGTAGGCCATAGGCCAGGCTCAGGCCTTGTAAGTTTATCGTAGGCCAGGCCCAGGCCTTATAAAGCCTAGCCTAGCCTATTCCCACCCCTAACTACGATAACTCTTCCAAATCATACGGCTTCATCTAGTTGGTGTGATAACACCTCTAATAATTCATGTGACTTAACCGATATGATAATACTTTCACAATCGCACTACAATCACACAGCCATCCAAAGCCTTTTCATTTTCAAATCTGATACGGAACCAACTTCCTCGGCTGCATTCCCCAATGCATAATTTCTAACGGTTAAAGTCTAGATAAATTGCAAGGAGTCATACTTTGCACCTTGGACATCCCCTTGAATTCCTTGGCATTTCAAAAATCAGTGTGCCACTACTTTACCGAGACTGACATTACTTCACTTCTAAGGATCTGTTGTTCCTTCTCTAGATATCTCACATGGAGCCAATCCAAGATAACCACTGTCTACCCCAACATTGTTCGTTGATGTTAAGGAGTAGTCACACAATGCGTTGATCGGGGTAGGGTGATTACATTCTCATCCCATCTCGAACACTACGCATAAAGGTTCACTAACTCTAATGGAACGAGAAGCACCTACGGTGTAGAATATAAAATTCTCACACAGTCACGACTACCTAAGGTCTCCTCATAAGCGTACCATTAGAATCTAATTCATATCATTGTCGCCCGTTCACATAGTCCTTAATCATAGAGCGTGACATATGGATCCTTATCCCACCTACCTCATCGAGCGCGAATACCAACCTAAATCCTACCATGAGTTTCAGATCAACATGTAAGAACAAGATTTGGTTCTGCAATATATCTCTGAGTTTTGATGATAATAATGGAGTATTTGTGAAAGAACTATTGTATGTTCTAATGTTTGTTTATATGCAAGACCATGACTATTGAAGTTATCAGATCAAAGAAACATTATCAATATGTGCGATGAAGATCGTTTGCGAGTAACTATGTGTAACACAAGTTGCAAGCATATTTAAGAAGCGAGTATGCTTCTGTATCTGATCATAATTGGAAAGATCTAAGGATGTCTAATATTGCTGTTGCAATGTTCCTATGGATTCTGTTCTTAGAGTGGTTCTGATTCTAAAGCAATCGAAGATTCTGATGATGTAGGGATTTTAAAGTTTGAAGTTCTAAAGATGTATGTTTCTGAAAAAGAAAGGTTTCGAAGACCAAGTGCTGAAGAATCTGAATATGTGGTTCTAAAGACTCTGAAGACTTGAAGTTCTAAAGAATAAGGTTTCAAAGATAAGTGTTGAAGTTTCAAAGAAAAGATTTTGAGCGAACAAGTTCTGAAAAACTGAAGACTTGAATATCTGTAGATTAACGTATCACAACTATACTCATGCTTTAAACATCTATCATCAGAAGCTACTGGAGTTTAGAAGCCAAATTTTACTGTTAGAATTGATAAGTACACAGTACGGAAAAGCAAAGATGGCAGTACTATTCCAAATCATTGTGTAACGACTCTTTCCCAACAGCCAGCTGTTGTTCAACGACTCTATTTTTCGTTGGCTATATAAGGAGAAGATCACACGCTTAAGGCTGTTTGTTGGTATTAAAAAAGTCATTGCTGAAAATATAACATAAATATAAAAAAAATAACAACAATAAGAACGACTCTTGATCAAATGGACCTTTAGTTATGTTGTTAAGGAAGATGATCATGGAAGCTTCAATTACAAATTCACAACATAAATGTTACGCTCTGAAGTAATTATCAAATCAAATAGAGTATAGGTTGTTGTCCAAAAATACTCTAAGATGAATCAAGATGATAAAGTTATTATTTGTGCTATATCAAGATCAACAAAGCTTTCAGAAGCTTATGAAGAAGAAGAAGACGTAAGGAATTTAAGGCTTTGGATTGTAATCCATGAAGAAGTTACTTGAAGAAAAGAAGACCACACATCAAAAGCTACAATACAATATAATATTCTTAGTGTGAATTAGGATCTTCTAATGTACTTAATTGAATTTACACTTGCGTGTGTAGAAGCTTTTAATTGTAAACAAACCTTGTAAAAACAGGCAGATGTTTGTTCCTTCTAAAGGACCCGTTAGGTCAGAAGCTTTAGGAAGGTTTCTAACAATTTTTTCTAAAGGACCGGTTAGGTCAGAAGCTTTAGGTAGGTATTGTGTTCCTCAAAGGACTGGTTAGGTCAGAAGCTTTGGGAAGACTAAGATGGTAGTCGTAGTGGTTGTGAGTCAGTCGCGGGTAGCTTGTGCAGAGTTAGTCATTGGCGGTTGCCCGTGCAATTGTAATCATTTTGGTTATAGTGGATTAAGTCCTTGAGTTCTCGGAGAAATCACCTTGGTGGGGTGGACTAGATTAGCTTGAGGGTTTCTCAAGTGAACCAGGATATATCGTGTGTTCTTTATTTTTGTTTATGCTTTATTTTTAAATTTATGTTTCTACAAAGCAATCAAAAGTATCGCTCAACACAACTTCTCTTAAGAGACGAAAAATATGTCAAAAAAAGAAAACCCAATTCAAACCCCCTTTCTTGTGTTTTCTTCTCACCTTCACAATATTATCCCACATCTCTCGAGAAAGGACGACTCACGCGCCTCGTGCATGATAGCGATACTACGACGTTATACTTATCTAGTAGTATTAACATGGTGGTCCAACTACGAGGCCATGTACTCAAGTAACCTCCCTAGTAGCGTATAACAATCTCCCCCCATATCCTGTAGCCACGAATGACAATAACTGGGTAGGTCCCCAATGAGGTCCCCGCTCCTCAAATCCTTCCAGTCACACTCCTTAGGATGCTAAAACCTAATAGCGTCACGCGTTTAAGGTTTACTTCCTATGAACGTGATAAGCTAGATCTGAGTTGATAAGAATCTAGTTCAAGTTTATATGCCAGGTGTGTACTCATTCACACAGGGCACACACGAGAGATTTCCAAAGAAATCTCCCATCATATATGAATATTGTGGTTCCAAACAATAGTCACATACTGTGGTAAAATCGTCGATGCTTTAGATAGCCACTAGCTTAATCCACCTAAGTACCCAACACCTAGTGTAGTTCTACAATTTCACTTGGGATTAGATGAATCACAACTAGTAGGAAATTGGATTACTGCACTCCGCAGATTCATCCACTCAGTTGTCGCCGAGCGTAGTTTTAAGACTCATTCATTTCAGAGTAAGCAAGGAGATGAAATAGTTCCTTTCACCAAATCAAGTATCCCAGATTTCCCAACTAGAGATCACCACTTCCTCTCATTATATCAACCCTTTAATATGAAACTACACACGTCTTAAGGTACACCAGAATAAATCAGAGGGTATCACTTGTCCAACCAGTTACTTTCCAGACCACAATAATTAGAAAGATCCAGTTTTTGTGTCCAAACTCCCAAAAGTAATCCATCTAACCGTCCCTCTAGTCATATTTGTCATTGGAAACCATAATTGGTCAGTGGATTCTACTAACTTTAAGTCCAGCTCCATCACTGAATACCATTGTTACATTCCTTCTTAGGTGCTTCGTGAATTTTCACCATTGCTACGGGAATCCATAGAAAGTTCACTCTGTCCAATCAATATCTTGGAACTTTCAGTCGTCTTAGAAATAATCACGACAGATGGGTTGTCAACTATTCCGTGACAATTTCTCCTTTTACGCGTGACAATCCCAACATTCTCCCCATTTAATCGACTTTGACCACTTCAGCTCGAGTTGCTTTCAATCTTATGCGTCCTCGTGGTGGCTCCACCGTGACTCTATCCATCATGTATACAGTCAGTGAGTTGATCAGACTCAGCAACTGAACACTTTGATAGTAGAAATCAGGCTAGCAACACACACATATGAGGGAGAAGAGAATTTTTAGTGATGTTTCATGGCAGGGTCGAGAATTGACCTGCTCTGATACCAACTGTAACACCACGTACATATACGTCTAGAATAATATGTAGTGATGCTAAAATGGTACAAGAAACATGCATAAGCGGAAAATTGACAAGATTTAAAATCATATACAATTTAATTCTCCAACTAAAATGTATACAATTAGCTTGCCTATAACAATACACATCAGAAAAATAAGATCTGATGAGGTCATCCTGCCATTTGCTCGTCCACAGTCTGCAATGTGAACCATCTAGCAATCCTTCTACTTCTAAACAGTTCCTAAAAAATATTAAGACGATTGGGTTTAGATTACTAAATCTCAGTGAGTTACCCTATCTTATGGGTTCACTCGGTTCTACAAGGTGCACCCAATCAAACAGATCCACCAAGGATCCGGGTTTTTCCTCACAATCGGGTAAAAATACACACAAGGGAAATATTGCCATTGATAGTCCCATAACTAACTAATGAGATAGCAATAAGCACATAAATAACACACAAGTATGCAAACCCGTACTCATGTACGAGGAATCCAAAAAGCACGTAATTCCTCTACATCGATCACATAATCAGACCCTCGGTGAGTTACCCCATGTACATCACGTCAAGAGACTCACACAACATCACCGCACAATGAATCAGATGAATACCATGTGATTGACGCCTACTTGGCTACACAACCTCATCCGTGACGAGTTACCGCAATGACTTCCTACGTGGTGTCACTACCCTGTTAATCATTAATACACAGGTGATTGACCAAGTGCGAAAACTCCTTCATGACAGTACAAGCCCTCCGGGCGAAAGCTTGGTGGCATTTCCTACGTGGCACCACTAATGGTGAGTTAATCTGCTATGATATTGCCTATGTGGCATCGTAACCCCGCCATACCAAGTATGCAGATGTTTTATCCATTGGAGGCACGTCATCAAGGACCCTCTCAGCATATCGCAGTGGTAGTTCAGGTGTATGATCTAGTATCCAGGCCTGCTTCGATTCAAGCATACAATGAGTAGCACACAAGATTCACCTAAATTGGGATACATGTCAGGTTTGTCATGTCAGTACTCTCACTAGTACAAAGGATTCTCCTAAACAGGTGTCATGCCAGGTTTTCCCTGTCAGTGCTCTTTGGAGTACACATGATTCGCCTAAACAGGGTGACATGCCAAGTTTTCCCTACTGTACTATCACTAGTACACATGATTTGCCTAAATTGGTGTCATACCAGGTTTGTCCCGCTGTATTTCGTATTAAAACACACATCAAAACACAATCACATCAAGCCACCAATGCAAACATCTTCGAACGTTAAACTGGAACGAACGGGTATCATACAAATGATTATATCATAGTATTAATCATATAAAGTGATCTTAACATGTTTCACATAATCGACATACATATCCATAATGATTATAGCATGGCATCATACAGTGCATAGAACAAATCACATAGACATTATTTATACCAATAAGGAAGCTTACAGTTCCTGACACGGAACAGAACTGCACTCGGGGGAAAAACATATGTTTTTGTCCAAGCATGTTCGCTAAGAGAGCTGGAAGCGAAGGCCTGATTTGCTAAGGGAAGCCCTAGCAAACAAAGTCAGTAGCTTCACCATGTTCTAGAAAACTAAGTTCACTAAATGAACTCATATCGAGACCCCGACTCGCTAAGCGATGCCAAGACTCGATAAGCGAAAGTTGCAAAACTCAGAAAACCAAAGAATGCACCAAGGCTACTCCATGCAACCAATCTATTCATGGTTCATGTTAATAGGCCATATTTCACATGTATAAAGAAGAGTGACAATATAGGATGAGATTTACATAAGGAATTCCATTCCAAAAACCTCTTCTCAAGTTTGTTTATACTTATATGATATTATGCCACTTTAATATCTAATTTTCATATCCCTCAAATGAATTAAAGGCATGATATCTAGTCATAACCATGTAGAGCATTACAAGACCTTTCTAACGCTTCTGACCGCTCTACGTTTTGAGTTGTAGAGCTCAAGTTATGGCCATTTTAGTGAGACACAAATTTAATGTAGTCTGCAAACATTCGCTAAGCGAACACAGAGTTTGCTAAGCGAAACTGACAGTGCAAAACACGAATTTGAGGGTTCTAACACCCATTTTTACATCCCAATCAATCCTAATCCGAACCCAAACATGTAATAACGATCCAATACATTTATTATCATAATGGGAACACATTTTTATCGATTGATCAAGCATGCAAAGCATTCAACTCAACCCAAAACCCAACATGCAATTGTTCCCAAACTTTCTACCCAAGTTCTGTCTAATGGAACTCACCTAATCAAAAGAAGATTCTGGATTGCTTCATTGAGAATGGAGATGACGTTGATTACCAATCCAAGCTTGATTCTTTGCTCTTCTTCCAAAAGCACTAAAGTTCTACACACATGCAAGAGGTGGATGAGCTTGTTCTTCCTTCTCCCTTCTTCTCTTTCAACTCACGTTTCTCTCTAGCTCATCCAAATTCAGATTTCTACAAGTTTAACAAACCCTTTTTAATTATATACTGTCTCTTTGGACCAACATGCCCTTTAACTAAATGGTATTACCAACTTGGCATTTAGTTCACTTCTAACTAAACCCATTAGTTATAATTTTTTAATATATCTTCCATTCATGTCCTTTGAATCTCTTGTTGCATAGCTTAATGACACATACCACTCATTTTGTCAATATCTCTCTAGTTGGTAATTTGGGTTGTTACATTAATATTATTCACCCTTTTTAATTCACTCTCATAATTTCCATTTTCACTCCCTTTGTTGGGGTATGGTCTATGCAGAGGTAGAATCATAATGCTACATTTGAAAAAAACACATTTTACAATTTTCCTCTACAATATTATGGAGAAAAAATGTATGTGTCATTTAAATGTGCAATCGTTTGATGCATCTTTGAATGAAGATGTCTCTGAACGTATGATATGTAACTTTAAAATAATTGCAATTTTGCATCCATGTATTGATATGAATTAATTTGATATAGTTTCCATTTCGGATCCTTTTACATATATAAGCTAATTTAACATGAATTCCATTTGGTATCGTTATAGTGATGAAAATGGTCTCAATCTTAATTCGATTTTGAATTATGAAACTCTTATAAATTTATTTGATGTAGTGATATATTCATATAGACCTGTCAAGGGGGAGAAAAGTGTGGCTGCCCTTAAGGGGCAACACTCTTCGAGCGCCCACAATTGGGGGCAACCTCGTCTTTAACTGCCCTTTTCCCCAAGTTTTAGACAAATGTGATAGAACCAATTCAAAAGGTTACACATGCGCCAATGCCATTTCATCCACCTTCATTCATATTTAAGCCAAGAACAAATACAATTAAAGTAATAAAAGATTTCGAAGTTGATCAAGAATATATTTAGAAGGGTGAAAAAGGAGACAAATTTAGTGGTATAAGCGATAATGACAATGATGTGAATTTTCATGGTGCTTGATATTTTATAAGAGACTTTAAATTATTATTACTTTAAATTTTGTTAATATTTGAAATCATATTTTGTTTAATATTTATATTTTTTATTAAGAATAATTCATGATTTTTAAATATTTTATTTTATTTTTTATTAAATGAACTGAAGTTAGTATAGTTATATTAGTGTTAGTGTTATCGATACCTATATATAAAGAGAAAAAGTAAATTTGGTGTAGCCTTTAATTTTTTATAGTTCCATCGAATCATCAAAACATCACACCACTTCAAATTCTCCCATTGTCATACAGTTCAAGAGCGGAACACGATGAAATAATTTAATTTTAATTCCATTAAAAAAACTATGGATTATTTAACCGTGTCAACCGACTCATTTTAAAAATAAAAAATAAAAGACTTGAATATTTCAACAAGTGGGTCGACACTAAATAAATTTAAAGCTTCATTTTTCAAAAAACCATTTTTCTGTTACATGCAAAATGGTTTAATAATATGGAAAGGCTTGTTAGAATTTAATTCCTCAACCTAACATGTATTTAATATATCTACCACTCTTCACACATAATTTCCTTATATGATATCCTATAAATAATAACAATCCATTGCTTCAACAATAACACACAATCCAAATAACCTTCATAATATACACATAACCATGTCAAAAAGGGTGATCATATCTACAAGCCTTAACCTTGTGTTATGGCTATTCATGGCCACGACAGTTTTAGAACATCTGAAAATGAACCAGTTATTGACACAAAAGGTAACCCTGTTGAGAGTGGAAAAGAGTGTTACATACAAACACCTTTAACAGATATTGGAGGTCGCTTCACTTTGATAAATAGAAATGGTTCATGCCCTTTATATGTAGGTCAAGAAAACACAGATCTTACAAAAGGGTTACCTGTTATCTTTTCACCTTTGGAAACAAAAGATAAAGTTGTTAAGGTGGAAAGGGATTTTAAGGTAAAGTTTTCACCTCTTCCACTTGTGCACAATCCACAGAATGGAAAGTGGGTGATAGAGACAGAAAGAACGGAAGGAGATTTCTTATAACAGGGGCTGATCGTTATAACTATTTTAGAATTGTGAAGACTCAAGTTCGAGGTATATATTATATTGAGTTTTGTCCCTCTGTGTGTGACACTTGTAGGTTTGAGTGTGGTACTTTGGGTACTTTTAATGAGAAATTGAAGATATTCTTGACTTTGGATAATAATAATCTCTTGGGTATTAATAATAAGCTCCGGGTTCAGTTTCTTAGGGCATAAGTTACTTAAGTTTCTATCTTTTTTCTTGTAACGTCTATTAAATAATTAGAGTTATCCATATATATTATTAAATAAGAAGATAGAAAGATGCATGAGTGTCTTTTCTTTCTCTTTAGCAATATATAGAATAGCTCCAAAATAATATGTGTAAGTCATAGTGGTTGATTATCCGTGCATGAAAGTCTTATTGTGCATGAAAGTCTTATTGTATGAGAGGTTCAATGGTATTCACAATTAACCAACAAATATTACAAAATCTTAAATTCTATATTTTTATATATAATAGATTTCTAAACAAAGTCATCTTGATTAGAAGGGATATTATTTAAAGTATTAGTTTCTTAGATAAAGATATTTTTATCACGAATATATAATTGGTATTCACGTATCATTGTGATTATTTCTTATTACTATGAATATAACTTTTTTTTATGAATTTTTTTTATTTTCATCTTTGAAGGATGCCAATTTTAATTTCTAATGAAAATATAAAATAACAAATCATAATTTCATACTCTTGTATTATTTTTAACCAATTTGTTTTTTATATCAAATTTTCATTTCAAAGTTGTTAAAAATAAATCTTATCAATATTTTTGAGAATTTCTTTATTTTAAAATTTAATTATCAAAAATATTGATATAAATATATTCCTAAGAATAATATTTTTGATATTATAATTTTAAATTATCAAACAACATACTTCTCAAGTTGGATTAGAGAACAAGAAAACTGAGGAATATACCATGAAGGATAGAAAAACACTTAGAAACGGGGGGGGGGGGGGGGGGGGGGGGGTTGAATAAGTGTAGCTTTAAAACTCTTAAGATAAAAACAATTTGCACAATGATTTTTATCCTAGTTCGTTGTTAACTAAACTACTCCAGTCCACCCCCTTGGAGTGATTTACCTCACCTGAGGATTTAATCCACTAATCACACAAGATTACAATGGTTTTCCACTTAGATAACCTTTAAGTCTTCTAGAGTATTCTGATCACAACCTGATCACTCTAGGAACACAATGCTTAGATACCCTCTAAGACTTTCTAGAGAATTTTACAAATGAATGTAAACAAATTCTTACAAGAGTATTACAATGCTTCTTAAAAGCTATAATCACAACTGTGATATTTCTCTTAAAGTTTAAGCTTAATCTCACTAAGATATTACAACAGTAATGAAGTGAGGTTGAAGACGAAGTTTGAGAGCTTTTTGAATTTGACAGCGTTTTTGTATGTTTGCGCAAAGTGTTGTATTCAGCTTCTCATCAGAACTTCTATTTATAGGCGTTTGAGAAGATGACCGTTGGGAGCATTTAATGCGTTGCGTGATCCGTACAGCGTTGCATTTAATGTTTCACTCTTTTGTCAACTACCTCGAGCCTTGCTTTTCCTGCTTTAACTGACGTTGCCTTTAATAGCTTCTAACGTTCCTTTTGTCAGTCAGCGTAGCCTGCCATCTTGTACTTGCTTCTGATCTGATGTTTGTATAAACAATGTTTGAATATAATGAGAGTCAAACAGCTTGGTGCAGAGCATCTTCTTGTCTTCTGACCTTGAAGTGCTTCTAGCGTGATACCATGAGAACTTCAGTGCTTCTGCTTCTGATCTCAAGTTCTTCTGATGCTTCAATAGACCATGTTCTGATTCTGCTTGACCATCTTCTGATGTCTTGCAAGAGCATGTTCTGATGTTGCATACTTGAACCTTCTGAGTCAGTGCTTCTTGCGCTTATTTTGTGCATACTCTTTATATGTTTCCTGAAATGGAAATTGCATAGAATTAGAGTACCACATTATCTCAAGCAAAATTCATATACATTGTTATCATCAAAACTAAGAATATTGATCAGAACAAATCTTGTTCTAACAATCTCCCCCTTTTTGATGATGACAAAAACATATATAAATGATATGAATTTGCAATCAGAATATCAGACGGCTAAAGACAATTACACAGTTATAGCATAAGCATATAAACATAGTATGTGAATATGTCTCCCCTTGAGATTAACAATCTCCCCCTGAGATAAATAATCTCCCCTGAAATAAATACTGGAAGAAATTTATAAATAAAAGACTTCCCTGAGTATTTTCCATTTCAGTTGAGACGATCACATATGCTTAGAACTTCAGAACATTCAGAGCTTCTGCTTCTTGCTTCCATAGGACAGCTTCAGAGCTTTGAATTTCTTCTTGAATCAATGCATGCTAGATTGTATCAGAACATTGTTGAATGTACCAGAGCATCATCAGAGCATCTCTACATCCTGAAATGTTTCAGAACAAGATAAACGACAAAAGTCAGAGCATGAATGAATCAGCCCTTGTGTTTCTGACCTTGAAGTGCTTCTAGCGTGATACCATGAGAACTTCAGTGCTTCTGCTTCTGATCTCAAGTTCTTCTGATACTTCAATAGACCATGTTCTGATTCTGCTTGACCATCTTCTGATGTCTTGCGAGAGCATGTTCTGATGTTACATACTTAAACCTTCTGAGTCAGTGCTTCTTGCGCTGATTTTGTGCATACTCTTTATATGGTTCTTGAAATGGAAATTGCATAGGATTAGAGTACCACATTATCTCAAGCAAAATTCATATACATTGTTATCATCAAAACTAAGAATATTGATCAGAACAAATCTTTTTCTAACATACCATTCATTTGTTTTTGGAACTTCTGTATCTCTAGTTTGCCAGAGTTAGAGTGGCATTCTGCAAAATGGTTGGAGATTATTTGTACTCTGACTTATGTATAATTGAAACACGAAAAAAGGTTTGAGTAAAAAATAAGAACCATCTTATTTGCTTCTATTTGATTTGCTTGAAAAATATTAAATTATGGAGGTTTTTCGTACAAAATTGTTATAAGTATACATTTGAAAAGATATTAAGTTGTTGGTTTGAAATAGGCAAAAGTCAACAACGCCACCTTTTGAGTACTCCATGTCAGATAAAGGAAGAACCATTAACATTAACTTAGTGGGTTTCTCAATATACCACATATATTTTCCCTAAATCCTATGAAAATTAAAAAATGTTCCTTCGCCAAGCTAGAAAGTTATCTTTTGGGTGCATCTTAAAGTTTTTCAATAGCAAATTCTGTAGATTTTACTAATACTCACCCCGACCCAAATTAAAAGTCACTTTTACACAAATTAGGAAATCTCATATTTTTTGAAAATTTTCAAAATATTACTTTCTTTTCTTCTTTTACGTTGGAAAAATCCTTTACAACTCTAAGTAAATGAAAAACTTTAATATTATCCACCCTTTTTAGTTCACTCTCATAATTTCCATTTTAATTCCCTTTGTTGGAGCATGGTCTATGCAGAGGCAGAATCATAATGCTACATTTGAAAAAGACACATTTTACAATTTTCTTCTACAATATTATCGAGAAATAAAATATTATGTATCATATAAATATGCAATCATTTGATGCATCTTAGAATGAGGATGTCTTTGAACGTATGATTAAGTTGATATGAATTAAGTTGATATAATTCCCATTTTGAATCCTTTTTTCATATATAAACTAATTTAATATAAATTCCATTTGGTATTGTTATAGTGATGAAAATGGTTTCAATTTTAATTCAATTCTGAATCATGATACTCTTATAAATTTATTTTATGTAGTGATATGTTCCAAAAGATCTGTCAAGGGGGAGGAAATCGTGGCTGCCTTTAAGGGGCAACACTCTTCGAGCGTCCACAATTGGGGGCAACCTCGTCTTTAACGACCCTTTTCCCCAAGTTTGAGACGGCACTGATATAACCAATTCAAAAAGTTACACATGAACCATTGCCATTTTATCCACCTTCTTCAATTATATTTAAGCAAAGAACAAAGAAAATTAAAGTAATAAAAGATTTTGAAGTTGATCAAGAATATATTTAGAAGGGTGAAAAAGTAGACAAATTTAGTGGTATAAGCAATAAGGACAATGATGTGAATTTTCATGGTGCTTGAACTTTTATAAAAGACTTTAAATTATTATTACTTTAAATTTTGTTAATATTTGAAATCATGTTTTCTTTAATATTTATATTTTTTATTAAGAATACTTCATGATTTTTAAATAATTTATTTTATTTTTTATTAAATAAACTTAAGTTAGTATAAGTATATTAGTGTTAGTGTTATCGATACCTATATATAAAGAGAAAAAGTAAATTTGGTGTAGCCTTTAATTTTTTATAGTTCCATCGAATCATCAAAACATCACACCACTTCAACTTCTCCCATCGTCATACAGTTCAAGAGCGGAACACGATGAAATAATTTAATTTTAATTCCATTGAAAAAATATGGATTATTTAACCGTGTCAACCGACTCATTTTAAAAATAAAAAATAAAAGACTTGAATATTTCAACAAGTGGGTCGACCCTAAATAAATTCAAAGCTTCAATTTTCAAAAAACCAATTTTCTGTTACACGCAAAATGGTTGAATAATATGGAAAGGCTTGTTAGAATTTAATTCCTCAACCTAACACGTAATTAATATATCTACCACTCTTCACACATAATTTCCTTATATGATATCCTATAAATAATAACAATCCATTGCTTCAACAATAACACACAATCCAAATATCCTTCATAATATACACATAACCATGTCAAAAAGGGTGATCATAGCTACAAGCCTTAACCTTGTGTTATGGCTATTCATGGCCACGACAGTTTTAGCACAATCTGAAAATGAACCAGTTATTGACACAAAAGGTAACCCTGTTGAGAGTGGAAAAGAGTATTACATACAAACACCTTTAACAGATATTGGAGGTCGCTTCACTTTGATAAATAGAAATGGTTCATGCCCTTTATATGTAGGTCAAGAAAACACAGATCTTACAAAAGGGTTACCTGTTATCTTTTCGCCTTTTGAAACAAAAGATAAAGTTGTTAAGGTGGAAAGGGATTTTAAGGTGAAGTTTTCAGCCTCTTCCACTTGTGCACAATCCACAGAATGGAAAGTGGGTGATAGAGACAGAAAGAACGGAAGGAGATTTATTATAACCGGGGCTGATCGTTATAACTATTTTAGAATTGTGAAGACTCAAGTTCGAGGTATATATTATATTGAGTTTTGTCCCTCTGTGTGTGACACTTGTAGGTTTGAGTGTGGTACTTTGGGTACTTTTAATGAGAAATTGAAGATATTCTTGACTTTGGATAATAATAATCTCTTGGGTATTAATAATAAGCTCCGGGTTCAGTTTCTTAGGGCATAAGTTACTTAAGTTTCTATCTTTTTCTTGTAACGTCTATTAAATAATTGGAGTTATACATATATATTATTAAATAAGAAGATAGAAAGATGCATGAGTGTCTTTTCTTTCTCTTTAGCTATATATAGAATAGCTCCAAAATAATATGTGTAAGTCATCATCACATGAACTATTTTGTAAGAAAAATATTATTGTGCACTATACTATATAGACTAGCCCTATAGTGGTTGATTATCCGTGCATGAAGGTCTTATTGTATGAGAGGTTCAATGGTATTCACAATTAACCAACAAATATTACAAAATCTTAAATTCTATATTTTTATATATAATAGATTTCTAAACAAAGTCAACTTGATTAGAAGGGATATTATTCAAAGTATTAGTTTCTTAGATAAAGATATTTTTATCACGAATATATGATTGGTATTCACGTATGATTGTGATTATTTCTTATTACTATGAATATAACTTTTTTTTTTATGAATTTTTTTTTTATTTTCATCTTTGAAGGATGCCAATTTTAATTTCTAATGAAAATATAAAATAACAAATCATAATTTCCTACTCTTGTATTATTTTTAACCAATTTGTTTTTTTATATCAAATTTTCATTTCAAAGTTGTTAAAAATAAATCTTATCAATATTTTTGAGAATTTATTTATTTTAAAATTTAATTATCAAACATATTGATATAAATATATTCCTAAGAATAATATTTTTGATATTATAATTTTAAATTATCAAACAACATACTTCTCAAGTTGGATTAGAGAACAAGAAAACTGAGGAATATACCATTCATATGTTTTTGGAACTTCTGTATCTCTAGTTTGCCAGAGTTAGAGTGGCATTCTGCAAAATGGTTGGAGATTATTTGTACTCTGACTTATGTATAATTGAAACACGAAAAAAGGTTTGAGTAAAAAATAAGAACCATCTTATTTGCTTCTATTTGATTTGCTTGAAAAATATTAAATTATGGAGGTTTTTCGTACAAAATTGTTATAAGTATACATTTGAAAAGATATTAAGTTGTTGGTTTGAAATAGGCAAAAGTCAAAGGACGCCACCTTTTGAGTACTCCCTGTCAGATAAAGGAAGAACCATTAACATTAACTTAGTGGGTTTCTCAATATACCACATATATTTTCCCTAAATCCTATGAAAATTAAAAAATGTTCCTTCGCCAAGCTAGAAAGTTATCTTTTGGGTGCATCTTAAAGTTTTTCAATAGCAAATTCTGTAGATTTTACTAATACTCACCCCGACCCAAATTAAAAGTCACTTTTACACAAATTAGGAAATCTCATATTTTTTGAAAATTTTCAAAATATTACTTTCTTTTCTTCTTTTACGTTGGAAAAAACCTTTACAACTCTAAGTAAATGAAAAACTTTAATATTATCCACCCTTTTTAATTCACTCTCATAATTTCCATTTTAATTCCCTTTGTTGGAGCATGGTCTATGCAGAGGTAGAATCATAATGCTACATTTGAAAAAGACACATTTTACAATTTTCTTCTACAATATTATCGAGAAATAAAATATTATGTATCATATAAATATGCAATCATTTGATGCATCTTAGAATGAAGATATCTTTGAACGTATGATTATGGTATGTAACTTTAAAATAATTTCAATTTTGCATCCTTATATTGATATGAATTAAGTTGATATAATTCCCATTTTGAATCCTTTTTCATATATAAACTAATTTAATATAAATTCCATTTGGTATTGTTATAGTGATGAAAATGGTTTCAATTTTAATTCAATTCTGAATCATGATACTCTTATAAATTTATTTTATGTAGTGATATGTTCCTAAAGATCTGTCAAGGGGGAGGAGATCGTGGCTGCCTTTAAGGGGCAACACTCTTCGAGCGTCCACAATTGGGGGCAACCTCGTCTTTAACGACCCAGATCCCCAAGTTTGAGACGGCACTGATATAACCAATTCAAAAAGTTACACATGAGCCAATGCCATTTTATCCACCTTCTTCAATTATATTTAAGCAAAGAACAAAGAAAATTAAAGTAATAAAAGATTTTGAAGTTGATCAAGAATATATTTAGAAGGGTGAAAAAGTAGACAAATTTAGTGGTATAAGCAATAAGGACAATGATGTGAATTTTCATGGTGCTTGAACTTTTATAAAAGTCTTTAAATTATTATTACTTTAAATTTTGTTAATATTTGAAATCATGTTTTCTTTAATATTTATATTTTTTATTAAGAATACTTCATGATTTTTAAATAATTTATTTTATTTTTTATTAAATAAACTTAAGTTAGTATAAGTATATTAGTGTTAGTGTTATCGATACCTATATATAAAGAGAAAAAGTAAATTTGGTGTAGCCTTTAATTTTTTATAGTTCCATCGAATCATCAAAACATCACACCACTTCAACTTCTCCCATCGTCATACAGTTCAAGAGCGGAACACGATGAAATAATTTAATTTTAATTCCATTAAAAAAAATATGGACTATTTAACCGTGTCAACCGACTCATTTTAAAAATAAAAAATAAAAGACTTGAATATTTCAACAAGTGGGTCGACCCTAAATAAATTCAAAGCTTCAATTTTCAAAAAACCAATTTTCTGTTACACGCAAAATGGTTGAATAATATGGAAAGGCTTGTTAGAATTTAATTCCTCAACCTAACACGTAATTAATATATCTACCACTCTTCACACATAATTTCCTTATATGATATCCTATAAATAATAACAATCCATTGCTTCAACAATAACACACAATCCAAATATCCTTCATAATATACACATAACCATGTCAAAAAGGGTGATCATAGCTACAAGCCTTAACCTTGTGTTATGGCTATTCATGGCCACGACAGATTTAGCACAGTCTGAAAATGAACCAGTTATTGACACAAAAGGTAACCCTGTTGAGAGTGGAAAAGAGTATTACATACAAACACCTTTAACAGATATTGGAGGTCGCTTCACTTTGATAAATAGAAATGGTTCATGCCCTTTATATGTAGGTCAAGAAAACACAGATCTTACAAAAGGGTTACCTGTTATCTTTTCGCCTTTTGAAACAAAAGATAAAGTTGTTAAGGTGGAAAGGGATTTTAAGGTGAAGTTTTCAGCCTCTTCCACTTGTGCACAATCCACAGAATGGAAAGTGGGTGATAGAGACAGAAAGAACGGAAGGAGATTTATTATAACCGGGGCTGATCGTTATAACTATTTTAGAATTGTGAAGACTCAAGTTCGAGGTATATATTATATTGAGTTTTGTCCCTCTGTGTGTGACACTTGTAGGTTTGAGTGTGGTACTTTGGGTACTTTTAATGAGAAATTGAAGATATTCTTGACTTTGGATAATAATAATCTCTTGGGTATTAATAATAAGCTCCGGGTTCAGTTTCTTAGGGCATAAGTTACTTAAGTTTCTATCTTTTTCTTGTAACGTCTATTAAATAATTGGAGTTATACATATATATTATTAAATAAGAAGATAGAAAGATGCATGAGTGTCTTTTCTTTCTCTTTAGCTATATATAGAATAGCTCCAAAATAATATGTGTAAGTCATCATCACATGAACTATTTTGTAAGAAAAATATTATTGTATGCACTATACTATATAGACTAGCCCTATAGTGGTTGATTATCCGTGCATGAAGGTCTTATTGTATGAGAGGTTCAATGGTATTAACAATTAACCAACAAATATTACAAAATCTTAAATTATATATTTTTATATATAATAGATTTCTAAACAAAGTTAACTTGATTAGAAGGGATATTATTCAAAGTATTAGTTTCTTAGATAAAGATATTTTTATCACGAATATATGATTGGTATTCACGTATGTTTGTGATTATTTCTTATTACTATGAATATAACTTTTTTATATGAATTTTTTTTTTATTTTCATCTTTGAAGGATGCCAATTTT
Source organism: Vicia villosa (assembly GCF_029867415.1). Lineage (NCBI taxonomy): Eukaryota > Viridiplantae > Streptophyta > Magnoliopsida > Fabales > Fabaceae > Vicia > Vicia villosa. The sequence continues at coordinate 190,856,062 of NC_081181.1, forward strand.
AATTTCTAATGAAAATATAAAATAACAAATCATAATTTCCTACTCTTGTATTATTTTTAACCAATTTGTTTTCTTATATCAAATTTTCATTTCAAAGTTGTTAAAAATAAATCTTATCAATATTTTTGAGAATTTATTTATTTTAAAATTTAATTATCAAACATATTGATATAAATATATTCCTAAGAATAATATTTTTGATATTATAATTTTAAATTATCAAACAACATACTTCTCAAGTTGGATTAGAGAACAAGAAAACTGAGGAATGTACCATTCATATGTTTTTGGAACTTCTGTATCTCTAGTTTGCCAGAGTTAGAGTGGCATTCTGCAAAATGGTTGGAGATTATTTGTACTCTGACTTATGTATAATTGAAACACGAAAAAAGGTTTGAGTAAAAAATAAGAACCATCTTATTTGCTTCTATTTGATTTGCTTGAAAAATATTAAATTATGGAGGTTTTTCGTACAAAATTGTTATAAGTATACATTTGAAAAGATATTAAGTTGTTGGTTTGAAATAGGCAAAAGTCAAAGGACGCCACCTTTTGAGTACTCCCTGTCAGATAAAGGAAGAACCATTAACATTAACTTAGTGGGTTTCTCAATATACCACATATATTTTCCCTAAATCCTATGAAAATTAAAAAATGTTCCTTCGCCAAGCTAGAAAGTTATCTTTTGGGTGCATCTTAAAGTTTTTCAATAGCAAATTCTGTAGATTTTACTAATACTCACCCCGACCCAAATTAAAAGTCACTTTTACACAAATTAGGAAATCTCATATTTTTTGAAAATTTTCAAAATATTACTTTCTTTTCTTCTTTTACGTTGGAAAAAACCTTTACAACTCTAAGTAAATGAAAAACTTTAATATTATCCACCCTTTTTAATTCACTCTCATAATTTCCATTTTAATTCCCTTTGTTGGAGCATTGTCTATGCAGAGGTAGAATCATAATGCTACATTTGAAAAAGACACATTTTACAATTTTCTTCTACAATATTATCGAGAAATAAAATATTATGTATCATATAAATATGCAATCATTTGATGCATCTTAGAATGAAGATATCTTTGAACGTATGATTATGGTATGTAACTTTAAAATAATTTCAATTTTGCATCCTTATATTGATATGAATTAAGTTGATATAATTCCCATTTTGAATCCTTTTTCATATATAAACTAATTTAATATAAATTCCATTTGGTATTGTTATAGTGATGAAAATGGTTTCAATTTTAATTCAATTCTGAATCATGATACTCTTATAAATTTATTTTATGTAGTGATATGTTCCTAAAGATCTGTCAAGGGGGAGGAGATCGTGGCTGCCTTTAAGGGGCAACACTCTTCGAGCGTCCACAATTGGGGGCAATCTCGTCTTTAACGACCCAGATCCCCAAGTTTGAGACGGCACTGATATAACCAATTCAAAAAGTTACACATGAGCCAATGCCATTTTATCCACCTTCTTCAATTATATTTAAGCAAAGAACAAAGAAAATTAAAGTAATAAAAGATTTTGAAGTTGATCAAGAATATATTTAGAAGGGTGAAAAAGTAGACAAATTTAGTGGTATAAGCAATAAGGACAATGATGTGAATTTTCATGGTGCTTGAACTTTTATAAAAGTCTTTAAATTATTATTACTTTAAATTTTGTTAATATTTGAAATCATGTTTTCTTTAATATTTATATTTTTTATTAAGAATACTTCATGATTTTTAAATAATTTATTTTATTTTTTATTAAATAAACTTAAGTTAGTATAAGTATATTAGTGTTAGTGTTATCGATACCTATATATAAAGAGAAAAAGTAAATTTGGTGTAGCCTTTAATTTTTTATAGTTCCATCGAATCATCAAAACATCACACCACTTCAACTTCTCCCATCGTCATACAGTTCAAGAGCGGAACACGATGAAATAATTTAATTTTAATTCCATTAAAAAAAATATGGACTATTTAACCGTTTCAACCGACTCATTTTAAAAATAAAAAATAAAAGACTTGAATATTTCAACAAGTGGGTCGACCCTAAATAAATTCAAAGCTTCAATTTTCAAAAAACCAATTTTCTGTTACACGCAAAATGGTTGAATAATATGGAAAGGCTTGTTAGAATTTAATTCCTCAACCTAACACGTAATTAATATATCTACCACTCTTCACACAAAATTTCCTTATATGATATCCTATAAATAATAACAATCCATTGCTTCAACAATAACACACAATCCAAATATCCTTCATAATATACACATAACCATGTCAAAAAGGGTGATCATAGCTACAAGCCTTAACCTTGTGTTATGGCTATTCATGGCCACGACAGATTTAGCACAGTCTGAAAATGAACCAGTTATTGACACAAAAGGTAACCCTGTTGAGAGTGGAAAAGAGTATTACATACAAACACCTTTAACAGATATTGGAGGTCGCTTCACTTTGATAAATAGAAATGGTTCATGCCCTTTATATGTAGGTCAAGAAAACACAGATCTTACAAAAGGGTTACCTGTTATCTTTTCGCCTTTTGAAACAAAAGATAAAGTTGTTAAGGTGGAAAGGGATTTTAAGGTGAAGTTTTCAGCCTCTTCCACTTGTGCACAATCCACAGAATGGAAAGTGGGTGATAGAGACAGAAAGAACGGAAGGAGATTTATTATAACCGGGGCTGATCGTTATAACTATTTTAGAATTGTGAAGACTCAAGTTCGAGGTATATATTATATTGAGTTTTGTCCCTCTGTGTGTGACACTTGTAGGTTTGAGTGTGGTACTTTGGGTACTTTTAATGAGAAATTGAAGATATTCTTGACTTTGGATAATAATAATCTCTTGGGTATTAATAATAAGCTCCGGGTTCAGTTTCTTAGGGCATAAGTTACTTAAGTTTCTATCTTTTTCTTGTAACGTCTATTAAATAATTGGAGTTATACATATATATTATTAAATAAGAAGATAGAAAGATGCATGAGTGTCTTTTCTTTCTCTTTAGCTATATATAGAATAGCTCCAAAATAATATGTGTAAGTCATCATCACATGAACTATTTTGTAAGAAAAATATTATTGTATGCACTATACTATATAGACTAGCCCTATAGTGGTTGATTATCCGTGCATGAAGGTCTTATTGTATGAGAGGTTCAATGGTATTAACAATTAACCAACAAATATTACAAAATCTTAAATTATATATTTTTATATATAATAGATTTCTAAACAAAGTTAACTTGATTAGAAGGGATATTATTCAAAGTATTAGTTTCTTAGATAAAGATATTTTTATCACGAATATATGATTGGTATTCACGTATGTTTGTGATTATTTCTTATTACTATGAATATAACTTTTTTATATGAATTTTTTTTTTATTTTCATCTTTGAAGGATGCCAATTTTAATTTCTAATGAAAATATAAAATAACAAATCATAATTTCCTACTCTTGTATTATTTTTAACCAATTTGTTTTCTTATATCAAATTTTCATTTCAAAGTTGTTAAAAATAAATCTTATCAATATTTTTGAGAATTTATTTATTTTAAAATTTAATTATCAAACATATTGATATAAATATATTCCTAAGAATAATATTTTTGATATTATAATTTTAAATTATCAAACAACATACTTCTCAAGTTGGATTAGAGAACAAGAAAACTGAGGAATGTACCATTCATATGTTTTTGGAACTTCTGTATCTCTAGTTTGCCAGAGTTAGAGTGGCATTCTGCAAAATGGTTGGAGATTATTTGTACTCTGACTTATGTATAATTGAAACACGAAAAAAGGTTTGAGTAAAAAATAAGAACCATCTTATTTGCTTCTATTTGATTTGCTTGAAAAATATTAAATTATGGAGGTTTTTCGTACAAAATTGTTATAAGTATACATTTGAAAAGATATTAAGTTGTTGGTTTGAAATAGGCAAAAGTCAAAGGACGCCACCTTTTGAGTACTCCCTGTCAGATAAAGGAAGAACCATTAACATTAACTTAGTGGGTTTCTCAATATACCACATATATTTTCCCTAAATCCTATGAAAATTAAAAAATGTTCCTTCGCCAAGCTAGAAAGTTATCTTTTGGGTGCATCTTAAAGTTTTTCAATAGCAAATTCTGTAGATTTTACTAATACTCACCCCGACCCAAATTAAAAGTCACTTTTACACAAATTAGGAAATCTCATATTTTTTGAAAATTTTCAAAATATTACTTTCTTTTCTTCTTTTACGTTGGAAAAAACCTTTACAACTCTAAGTAAATGAAAAACTTTAATATTATCCACCCTTTTTAATTCACTCTCATAATTTCCATTTTAATTCCCTTTGTTGGAGCATTGTCTATGCAGAGGTAGAATCATAATGCTACATTTGAAAAAGACACATTTTACAATTTTCTTCTACAATATTATCGAGAAATAAAATATTATGTATCATATAAATATGCAATCATTTGATGCATCTTAGAATGAAGATATCTTTGAACGTATGATTATGGTATGTAACTTTAAAATAATTTCAATTTTGCATCCTTATATTGATATGAATTAAGTTGATATCATTCCCATTTTGAATCCTTTTTCATATATAAACTAATTTAATATAAATTCCATTTGGTATTGTTATAGTGATGAAAATGGTTTCAATTTTAATTCAATTCTGAATCATGATACTCTTATAAATTTATTTTATGTAGTGATATGTTCCTAAAGATCTGTCAAGGGGGAGGAGATCGTGGCTGCCTTTAAGGGGCAACACTCTTCGAGCGTCCACAATTGGGGGCAATCTCGTCTTTAACGACCCAGATCCCCAAGTTTGAGACGGCACTGATATAACCAATTCAAAAAGTTACACATGAGCCAATGCCATTTTATCCACCTTCTTCAATTATATTTAAGCAAAGAACAAAGAAAATTAAAGTAATAAAAGATTTTGAAGTTGATCAAGAATATATTTAGAAGGGTGAAAAAGTAGACAAATTTAGTGGTATAAGCAATAAGGACAATGATGTGAATTTTCATGGTGCTTGAACTTTTATAAAAGTCTTTAAATTATTATTACTTTAAATTTTGTTAATATTTGAAATCATGTTTTCTTTAATATTTATATTTTTTATTAAGAATACTTCATGATTTTTAAATAATTTATTTTATTTTTTATTAAATAAACTTAAGTTAGTATAAGTATATTAGTGTTAGTGTTATCGATACCTATATATAAAGAGAAAAAGTAAATTTGGTGTAGCCTTTAATTTTTTATAGTTCCATCGAATCATCAAAACATCACACCACTTCAACTTCTCCCATCGTCATACAGTTCAAGAGCGGAACACGATGAAATAATTTAATTTTAATTCCATTAAAAAAAATATGGACTATTTAACCGTTTCAACCGACTCATTTTAAAAATAAAAAATAAAAGACTTGAATATTTCAACAAGTGGGTCGACCCTAAATAAATTCAAAGCTTCAATTTTCAAAAAACCAATTTTCTGTTACACGCAAAATGGTTGAATAATATGGAAAGGCTTGTTAGAATTTAATTCCTCAACCTAACACGTAATTAATATATCTACCACTCTTCACACAAAATTTCCTTATATGATATCCTATAAATAATAACAATCCATTGCTTCAACAATAACACACAATCCAAATATCCTTCATAATATACACATAACCATGTCAAAAAGGGTGATCATAGCTACAAGCCTTAACCTTGTGTTATGGCTATTCATGGCCACGACAGATTTAGCACAGTCTGAAAATGAACCAGTTATTGACACAAAAGGTAACCCTGTTGAGAGTGGAAAAGAGTATTACATACAAACACCTTTAACAGATATTGGAGGTCGCTTCACTTTGATAAATAGAAATGGTTCATGCCCTTTATATGTAGGTCAAGAAAACACAGATCTTACAAAAGGGTTACCTGTTATCTTTTCGCCTTTTGAAACAAAAGATAAAGTTGTTAAGGTGGAAAGGGATTTTAAGGTGAAGTTTTCAGCCTCTTCCACTTGTGCACAATCCACAGAATGGAAAGTGGGTGATAGAGACAGAAAGAACGGAAGGAGATTTATTATAACAGGGACTGATCGATATAACTATTTTAGAATTGTGAAGACTCAAGTTCGAGGTATATATTATATTGAGTTTTGTCCCTCTGTGTGTGACACTTGTAGGTTTGAGTGTGGTACTTTGGGTACTTTTAATGAGAAATTGAAGATATTCTTGACTTTGGATAATAATAATCTCTTGGGTATTAATAATAAGCTCCGGGTTCAGTTTCTTAGGGCATAAGTTACTTAAGTTTCTATCTTTTTCTTGTAACGTCTATTAAATAATTGGAGTTATACATATATATTATTAAATAAGAAGATAGAAAGATGCATGAGTGTCTTTTCTTTCTCTTTAGCTATATATAGAATAGCTCCAAAATAATATGTGTAAGTCATCATCACATGAACTATTTTGTAAGAAAAATATTATTGTATGCACTATACTATATAGACTAGCCCTATAGTGGTTGATTATCCGTGCATGAAGGTCTTATTGTATGAGAGGTTCAATGGTATTAACAATTAACCAACAAATATTACAAAATCTTAAATTATATATTTTTATATATAATAGATTTCTAAACAAAGTTAACTTGATTAGAAGGGATATTATTCAAAGTATTAGTTTCTTAGATAAAGATATTTTTATCACGAATATATGATTGGTATTCACGTATGTTTGTGATTATTTCTTATTACTATGAATATAACTTTTTTATATGAATTTTTTTTTTATTTTCATCTTTGAAGGATGCCAATTTTAATTTCTAATGAAAATATAAAATAACAAATCATAATTTCCTACTCTTGTATTATTTTTAACCAATTTGTTTTATTATATCAAATTTTCATTTCAAAGTTGTTAAAAATAAATCTTATCAATATTTTTGAGAATTTATTTATTTTAAAATTTAATTATCAAACATATTGATATAAATATATTCCTAAGAATAATATTTTTGATATTATAATTTTAAATTATCAAACAACATACTTCTCAAGTTGGATTAGAGAACAAGAAAACTGAGGAATGTACCATTCATATGTTTTTGGAACTTCTGTATCTCTAGTTTGCCAGAGTTAGAGTGGCATTCTGCAAAATGGTTGGAGATTATTTGTACTCTGACTTATGTATAATTGAAACACGAAAAAAGGTTTGAGTAAAAAATAAGAACCATCTTATTTGCTTCTATTTGATTTGCTTGAAAAATATTAAATTATGGAGGTTTTTCGTACAAAATTGTTATAAGTATACATTTGAAAAGATATTAAGTTGTTGGTTTGAAATAGGCAAAAGTCAAGGACGCCACCTTTTGAGTACTCCCTGTCAGATAAAGGAAGAACCATTAACATTAACTTAGTGGGTTTCTCAATATACCACATATATTTTCCCTAAATCCTATGAAAATTAAAAAATGTTCCTTCGCCAAGCTAGAAAGTTATCTTTTGGGTGCATCTTAAAGTTTTTCAATAGCAAATTCTGTAGATTTTACTAATACTCACCCCGACCCAAATTAAAAGTCACTTTTACACAAATTAGGAAATCTCATATTTTTTGAAAATTTTCAAAATATTACTTTCTTTTCTTCTTTTACGTTGGAAAAATCCTTTACAACTCTAAGTAAATGAAAAACTTTAATATTATCCACCCTTTTTAATTCACTCTCATAATTTCCATTTTAATTCCCTTTGTTGGAGCATGGTCTATGCAGAGGTAGAATCATAATGCTACATTTGAAAAAGACACATTTTACAATTTTCTTCTACAATATTATCGAGAAATAAAATATTATGTATCATATAAATATGCAATCATTTGATGCATCTTAGAATGAAGATATCTTTGAACGTATGATTATGGTATGTAACTTTAAAATAATTTCAATTTTGCATCCTTATATTGATATGAATTAAGTTGATATAATTCCCATTTTGAATCCTTTTTTCATATATAAACTAATTTAATATAAATTCCATTTGGTATTGTTATAGTGATGAAAATGGTTTCAATTTTAATTCAATTCTGAATCATGATACTCTTATAAATTTATTTTATGTAGTGATATGTTCCTAAAGATCTGTCAAGGGGGAGGAAATCGTGGCTGCCTTTAAGGGGCAACACTCTTCGAGCGTCCACAATTGGGGGCAACCTCGTCTTTAACGACCCTTTTCCCCAAGTTTGAGACGGCACTGATATAACCAATTCAAAAAGTTACACATGAGCCAATGCCATTTTATCCACCTTCTTCAATTATATTTAAGCAAAGAACAAAGAAAATTAAAGTAATAAAAGATTTTGAAGTTGATCAAGAATATATTTAGAAGGGTGAAAAAGTAGACAAATTTAGTGGTATAAGCAATAAGGACAATGATGTGAATTTTCATGGTGCTTGAACTTTTATAAAAGTCTTTAAATTATTATTACTTTAAATTTTGTTAATATTTGAAATCATGTTTTCTTTAATATTTATATTTTTTATTAAGAATACTTCATGATTTTTAAATAATTTATTTTATTTTTTATTAAATAAACTTAAGTTAGTATAAGTATATTAGTGTTAGTGTTATCGATACCTATATATAAAGAGAAAAAGTAAATTTGGTGTAGCCTTTAATTTTTTATAGTTCCATCGAATCATCAAAACATCACACCACTTCAACTTCTCCCATCGTCATACAGTTCAAGAGCGGAACACGATGAAATAATTTAATTTTAATTCCATTAAAAAAAATATGGATTATTTAACCGTGTCAACCGACTCATTTTAAAAATAAAAAATAAAAGACTTGAATATTTCAACAAGTGGGTCGACCCTAAATAAATTCAAAGCTTCAATTTTCAAAAAACCAATTTTCTGTTACACGCAAAATGGTTGAATAATATGGAAAGGCTTGTTAGAATTTAATTCCTCAACCTAACACGTAATTAATATATCTACCACTCTTCACACATAATTTCCTTATATGATATCCTATAAATAATAACAATCCATTGCTTCAACAATAACACACAATCCAAATATCCTTCATAATATACACATAACCATGTCAAAAAGGGTGATCATAGCTACAAGCCTTAACCTTGTGTTATGGCTATTCATGGCCACGACAGATTTAGCACAGTCTGAAAATGAACCAGTTATTGACACAAAAGGTAACCCTGTTGAGAGTGGAAAAGAGTATTACATACAAACACCTTTAACAGATATTGGAGGTCGCTTCACTTTGATAAATAGAAATGGTTCATGCCCTTTATATGTAGGTCAAGAAAACACAGATCTTACAAAAGGGTTACCTGTTATCTTTTCGCCTTTTGAAACAAAAGATAAAGTTGTTAAGGTGGAAAGGGATTTTAAGGTGAAGTTTTCAGCCTCTTCCACTTGTGCACAATCCACAGAATGGAAAGTGGGTGATAGAGACAGAAAGAACGGAAGGAGATTTATTATAACCGGGGCTGATCGTTATAACTATTTTAGAATTGTGAAGACTCAAGTTCGAGGTATATATTATATTGAGTTTTGTCCCTCTGTGTGTGACACTTGTAGGTTTGAGTGTGGTACTTTGGGTACTTTTAATGAGAAATTGAAGATATTCTTGACTTTGGATAATAATAATCTCTTGGGTATTAATAATAAGCTCCGGGTTCAGTTTCTTAGGGCATAAGTTACTTAAGTTTCTATCTTTTTCTTGTAACGTCTATTAAATAATTGGAGTTATCCATATATATTATTAAATAAGAAGATAGAAAGATGCATGAGTGTCTTTTCTTTCTCTTTAGCTATATATAGAATAGCTCCAAAATAATATGTGTAAGTCATCATCACATGAACTATTTTGTAAGAAAAATATTATTGTGCACTATACTATATAGACTAGCCCTATAGTGGTTGATTATCCGTGCATGAAGGTCTTATTGTATGAGAGGTTCAATGGTATTCACAATTAACCAACAAATATTACAAAATCTTAAATTATATATTTTTATATATAATAGATTTCTAAACAAAGTTAACTTGATTAGAAGGGATATTATTCAAAGTATTAGTTTCTTAGATAAAGATATTTTTATCACGAATATATGATTGGTATTCACGTATGTTTGTGATTATTTCTTATTACTATGAATATAACTTTTTTATATGAATTTTTTTTTTATTTTCATCTTTGAAGGATGCCAATTTTAATTTCTAATGAAAATATAAAATAACAAATCATAATTTCCTACTCTTGTATTATTTTTAACCAATTTGTTTTCTTATATCAAATTTTCATTTCAAAGTTGTTAAAAATAAATCTTATCAATATTTTTGAGAATTTATTTATTTTAAAATTTAATTATCAAACATATTGATATAAATATATTCCTAAGAATAATATTTTTGATATTATAATTTTAAATTATCAAACAACATACTTCTCAAGTTGGATTAGAGAACAAGAAAACTGAGGAATATACCATTCATATGTTTTTGGAACTTCTGTATCTCTAGTTTGCCAGAGTTAGAGTGGCATTCTGCAAAATGGTTGGAGATTATTTGTACTCTGACTTATGTATAATTGAAACACGAAAAAAGGTTTGAGTAAAAAATAAGAACCATCTTATTTGCTTCTATTTGATTTGCTTGAAAAATATTAAATTATGGAGGTTTTTCGTACAAAATTGTTATAAGTATACATTTGAAAAGATATTAAGTTGTTGGTTTGAAATAGGCAAAAGTCAAGGACGCCACCTTTTGAGTACTCCCTGTCAGATAAAGGAAGAACCATTAACATTAACTTAGTGGGTTTCTCAATATACCACATATATTTTCCCTAAATCCTATGAAAATTAAAAAATGTTCCTTCGCCAAGCTAGAAAGTTATCTTTTGGGTGCATCTTAAAGTTTTTCAATAGCAAATTCTGTAGATTTTACTAATACTCACCCCGACCCAAATTAAAAGTCACTTTTACACAAATTAGGAAATCTCATATTTTTTGAAAATTTTCAAAATATTACTTTCTTTTCTTCTTTTACGTTGGAAAAAAACCTTTACAACTCTAAGTAAATGAAAAACTTTAATATTATCCACCCTTTTTAATTCACTCTCATAATTTCCATTTTAATTCCCTTTGTTGGAGCATGGTCTATGCAGAGGTAGAATCATAATGCTACATTTGAAAAAGACACATTTTACAATTTTCTTCTACAATATTATCGAGAAATAAAATATTATGTATCATATAAATATGCAATCATTTGATGCATCTTAGAATGAAGATATCTTTGAACGTATGATTATGGTATGTAACTTTAAAATAATTTCAATTTTGCATCCTTATATTGATATGAATTAAGTTGATATAATTCCCATTTTGAATCCTTTTTTCATATATAAACTAATTTAATATAAATTCCATTTGGTATTGTTATAGTGATGAAAATGGTTTCAATTTTAATTCAATTCTGAATCATGATACTCTTATAAATTTATTTTATGTAGTGATATGTTCCTAAAGATCTGTCAAGGGGGAGGAAATCGTGGCTGCCTTTAAGGGGCAACACTCTTCGAGCGTCCACAATTGGGGGCAACCTCGTCTTTAACGACCCATTTCCCCAAGTTTGAGACGGCACTGATATAACCAATTCAAAAAGTTACACATGAGCCAATGCCATTTTATCCACCTTCTTCAATTATATTTAAGCAAAGAACAAAGAAAATTAAAGTAATAAAAGATTTTGAAGTTGATCAAGAATATATTTAGAAGGGTGAAAAAGTAGACAAATTTAGTGGTATAAGCAATAAGGACAATGATGTGAATTTTCATGGTGCTTGAACTTTTATAAAAGTCTTTAAATTATTATTACTTTAAATTTTGTTAATATTTGAAATCATGTTTTCTTTAATATTTATATTTTTTATTAAGAATACTTCATGATTTTTAAATAATTTATTTTATTTTTTATTAAATAAACTTAAGTTAGTATAAGTATATTAGTGTTAGTGTTATCGATACCTATATATAAAGAGAAAAAGTAAATTTGGTGTAGCCTTTAATTTTTTATAGTTCCATCGAATCATCAAAACATCACACCACTTCAACTTCTCCCATCGTCATACAGTTCAAGAACGGAACACGATGAAATAATTTAATTTTAATTCCATTAAAAAAAATATGGATTATTTAACCGTGTCAACCGTCTCATTTTAAAAATAAAAAATAAAAGACTTGAATATTTCAACAAGTGGGTCGACCCTAAATAAATTCAAAGCTTCAATTTTCAAAAAACCAATTTTCTGTTACACGCAAAATGGTTGAATAATATGGAAAGGCTTGTTAGAATTTATTTCCTCAACCTAACACGTAATTAATATATCTACCACTCTTCACACATAATTTCCTTATATGATATCCTATAAATAATAACAATTCATTGCTTCAACAATAACACACAATCCAAATATCCTTCATAATATACACATAACCATGTCAAAAAGGGTGATCATAGCTACAAGCCTTAACCTTGTGTTATGGCTATTCATGGCCACGACAGTTTTAGCACAATCTGAAAATGAACCAGTTATTGACACAAAAAGTAACCCTGTTGAGAGTGGAAAAGAGAATTACATACAAACACCTTTAACAGATATTGGAGGTCGCTTCACTTTGATAAATAGAAATGGTTCATCCCCTTTATATGTAGGTCAAGAAAACACAGATCTTACAAAAGGGCTACCTATTATCTTTTCGCCTTTTGAAACACGGATTTTACAAAAGGGCTACCTATAAAGTTGTTAAGGTGGAGAGGGATTTTAAGGTGAAGTTTTCATCTTCTTCCACTTGTGCACAATCAACAGAATGGAAAGTGGGTGATAGAGACAGAAATAACGGAAGGAGATTTATTATAACAGGGACTGATCGATATAACTATTTTAGAATTGTGAAGACTCATGTTCGAGGTATATATTATATTGAGTTTTGTCCCTATGTGTGTGACATTTGTAGGTTTGAGTGTGGTACTTTGGGTACTTTTAATGAGAATTTAAAGATATTCTTGACTTTGGATAATATCAATCTCTTGGGTATTAATAATAAGCTACGGGTTCAGTTTCTTAGGGCATAAGTTACTTAAGTTTCTATCTTTTTCTTGTAACGTCTATTAAATAATTGGAGTTATCCATATATATTATTAAATAAGAACATAGAAAGATGCACGAGTGTATTTTCTTTTTCTTTAGCATTATATAGAATTTAGCTCCCAAATAAAATGTGTAAGTCATCATCATTTTAGCATTAAATAAGAATTTATCATTTTATATTTTGTAAGAAAAATATTATTGTGCACTATACTATATAGACTATCCCTATAGTGGTTGATTATCCGTGCATAAAAGTCTTATTGTATGCGAGGTTCAATGGTATTCACAATTAATCAACAAATATTACAAATCTTAAATTCTATATTTTTTTATATTATAGATTTCTAAACAAAGTCAACTTGATTAGAATGGATTTTATTCAAAGTATTAGTTTCCTAGATAAAGATATTTTTACCACGAATATATGATTGGTATTTTAATATTTGTTTAATGTTATTACGTATGATTGTGATTATTTCTTATTACTATGAATATAATTTGTTTATGAATTTCTTTTTTTTTTCATGTTCGAAGGATGCCAATATTAATTTCTTATGAAAATATAAAATAAAAAATCATAATTTCCTACTCTTGTATTATTTTGACCAATTTATTTTTTAATATGAAATTTTCATTTCAAAGTTAAAAATAAATCTTACCAATATTTTTGAGAATTCCTTTATTCTAAATTTTATTTATCAAACATATTGATATAAATGCCTATAAATAGAAGGCTCACTTTCAGTCCAAATCACTCCAAAGCAACTTCAATACTTGCTTTCTTTAAATTCTTTCTCTTATACTCATTTTTCAAAAGTTTATGGAGTGAAGAAGTCAATTCTTCAAACCAGAGCTTATTCATTGAAAGTGAGTGTTCTAACACTTCATACACATCATGTGGAAGTGATCCAAGTCCTATAGTTGGAGTTCTGAAACATCAAAATCAACACCTCCATCTTCAACTTGGAGCTGCATCAGTTGGAGTCGTGTAGAGAGTTCCAGAAGGTTTCAGCTCATGCCAGGCACATCTACACCTTCTTTGAAGCTCATAGAAGCTACCTGGATCATCCTTTTAGCTCGGTAACATCATTTGCTCAGAATTCGATCTTCACTTTGAAGGTAAGCCTCATATCTTCAAACTCTATGATCCATGCAATATAAATGATTAAATCAAATTTCATCATGTTTCTGCATGCATAAAGATCAATAGCCCTCAATCAATTAAATGAATTCATACATATATGCTATTTCAAATTGAATTTTCGTTTTAGGGTTCTTAGTTGTTCATACGAATAATCTTGAGATACACTTAAAATAAATTCAATTGAGTACCACCATCGTATTCCTTGTTCAAAAACGAGTGAATTACATGTTTATATCTTCGCAAATGTTTGAGAAATGAGTGAGATGGAAATTCAAAATTTGAGGGATGAGTGGTTGAAGATGAAGATGGCCATGGCGTGCCATTTTTGAATTCAGGAGCTTGATTTAATATATTTTGAGTGAAAGGCGTGTTATTAAACGAATACATCGTTTTCCCTAGTGGCCTAGCGCGCGCTCTTAGTCTCCTCTTGCCCAAGGTCTGTGGTTCGATCCCCCCTCAAACCTTTTGTTCACTTTTATTTTTCAAATTCATTTTCAACACTTGTTTTCAAATATAATCAATTGGACTCCTCTCTTTATCAAGCCACGCACGTGGCTCAGTTGGCTTTGTTTTGAGTTGTTCACTCCAAGGGCGTGGGTTCAAGCCTTGGCTGGGTCATCCCTTATTTTTTATCACTATTTCTCTTCAATTTCTTTACAAACTTCATACATGTATTTCACCTATTAAAATTAATCATTTTCAAATAATTTTTCACACACTACTCATTTATTGTACCTATTTTATGAATATCCAAAAATCACACAAAATATTATTTATTTAATATACTTTTATTAGGTTTAAAATGGTGTATTTTTACGTATTTTTAATACTTTAAAATATGTTTTCCTTTTGATTTTTCAAAAACCTAACCTTTTGTAAATATTTTTTGTGAACAAACCCTTTGTGTTTGTACATACTTGTATGTTTTAAATACTTTGTTTTCTGTATAAAACTTTCTCACCTGTTTTAAATCTCTGGTACTAAGAGGAGCATTATTTCCGGTGAAACTACTCTTAGACCATTTGGGCCCCTCTTTTGAGGTATAAACTCCCAAGCTTTCTCTTCTTCTATTTCCGTTTGTTTTTTCAAAACAAAACTCGGGTACTAAAAGGAGCATTATTCCCGGTGAAACTACTCTTAGACCTTTGGGCCCCTCTTCTGAGGTATAAACCCAAACTTCAATTCTTCGGTTTTCAAACTCTTCAATTGTTTTCAATCAAAACTTCAAACATTTTTCAATTCAAACTTCAACTTCATTTTCAATTCAATCTTCAAAACTGTTTTCAAATCAACTTTACACCTGTTTTCAATTCACAACTTTTGGGCCTCTATTACAGTATAAGACCTAACACATTTTTGTTCACACATCTTATGGGCTTCTATTACAGTATAAGACCCAAGATCTTTTGTTCATACAGTAAATATTTCAATGGGATTCTCCTTGAGATATAAGACCCAACACCTTTTATTTTCTTTTCAATAAAACATTCAACTGTTTTGAATAAAACATTCAACTGTTTTCAATAAAACATTCAATTTCTTTCAATAAAACATTCCACTATTCAATAAGGCTCAATACATACATACATGCTGGGCCTCCTCTTCATCCTGGTAAGTTTTTATAATTTTCATTTATTGCTTCCAATACCTTGTCTAATATAAACTGTAAATATATACTGTTTAGATCTTCGTCAGAGAAAAACCTTAAGACAGATAAACTGTATATATATATTATAGGACTATGACCTGAGATTGAGGATTACTTCCCGGTAAAGCCACTCTCCTGATTAGAATAACATAGATTCTTGCCCCAAGATGAATTATTCCCGGTGAAACATCTTGAAAAACCCTTAGATCAACAATAGGTCACATCCATCCAAGAGGAATTATTCCCGGTGAAACCTCTTACCCATTTGCTTAGAGCCAAATTAGTCAAGCAAACATAGCTTTCTCTTATTCCATGACAAGGACCCTCGATGATCCTCGATAAGCCTCCTCTTGGGCTCACAATGCCAGGACCCACAGGCTTCTTATAAGCATTCCCTTCAGCTTCATCTTGAGCTTGTATACAAGGACCCATCAGGCTTCTTAAAAGTATAGGACAGGTCTTTAGTCACCTTACTCCTGTGAGAATCCAAATCCTTCAAATACACAATCACAATCATTCAAGTGTTCACTCAATATCTGTATTAAAGCTCTCCCTGGATTCATCCTCAGCAAAGTTAGCCACAACCTTGGGCTTTGTACAAGGCAGATAAACATCCTTCAACAGTCAAAAGATTCCAACCTTTGGATCTTTCCCCAGTAAGTTAGCCACAACCGTGGGCTTTGTACAAGACAGAAAATAGAGTCATCCATAAATATCCAGAAATACATGTCTCTCCAAACAGGAGATAGCCTCAATCTTGGGCTTTGTATAAGACACCAAACCAAATATCATACAAAAATACAATCTTTCAAAAACTCTCTCCTCACAGAGTCTGCCTCAATCTTAGGCTTTATACAAGACACAAATTACCATACAGTCTTCCAAATATACTCCCTAGTTGAGTCAATTTTAACCAGAAACATTCATGTTCCCCAAGAGAGTCAACCTCCAACATGTTGAAAAATATATTATTTTTATTGAAAAATAAATTTATATCTTAAAATAATTGAAATATTTTAAAAAATATTTTTTTAGTGAAATTAATATTAATTGAAAGTTCTATATCCGTTATGGTTAGTGGAGTGCTTAAAATAAAATATATTTTAAATTGATTACAATACTACATTATTAATATTAATATTTAATATTTTTAAGTGTGTGGTAACTCATTGTGTGGTAACTCATTATACATGAAGATAAACATGGCTTATAGCAACGTCATATCTAAATTCGTAGCTAAAAGTTAAGTCTATACCTACGGATTTTAGACTGTCACTAAAAACTGCCGTTGGTATATGGCACTTTTCTTGTAGTGACATACAGGGTAGAGAATAAACCATGTTCATATAATCCCCTCAGAGTTAACCTCAACCATGAACTTTCATGCAAGAAAGAGATCCATTCCCCTCTGAGTCAGCCTCAACTATGAGATTAGTACAGAACACATACAAAACCATTCAGTCAAATTAAAACTCAACAGAGTAATCCTCAGTGAGTCAGCCTCAATTCTGGGCTTAATAAAAAAACACATAAATCCTTCAGTCGAACCAATTCCCTAGTGGAATTATCTCCCCCAAAGTCAATTTCAAACTGACAGTTAAGCCTCAAGCTTGGGCCTTGTACAAGCCAGTCAAACTCATATCCTTCTATACAGAAGTGAAACATGATTCATCTCTAAGAAAATACATTTCTTCTATTACACCATATTCAAATATACAAACATTATCAATCACTTTCAAAACATTTTCCCATTTACATTGATACAAGATACACTTCTCTGTTGACTTCAAGTCCAGACTGTTGTCTTTCTGTAAATGGTTGAAAAAGTGTTCTTTCATTAAAGAGACTGTGACCGTCATACTTGCTTCATCCAAGTAAGGTCCCATCTCTTATGAAAGAACCTCATTTTTGTCACTTCAAAATGTTTGTGGTGGAATAGTAGAGATATCTCTCTGTTAAGAAGACGACTTGTCTCTTTTCTGTAGACAAAGATTTTTTTCAGCTTCAACCTTGAGCTTTGAACAAGGCACAAAAATTCAATCCATTTCCCTATTAGTTCCACAAACTACAAAAGCTCTGACTTCCACTAAGGATATGTAGGCATGAGATTCACAAGGAATCTTTGCGAGCAAACAAAATACTAAAAATAGTCAATTCATTTGTCTTTCTTCAATTCATTTTCTCTCCTATCACAAAGGATAAACTTTCCCAATAATCAAGCAACAACAAACCAAATTCATGTTAGAACAAGATTTGGTCTAATCAATATTCTTAGTTTTGATGATAACAATGTATATGAATTTTGTATGAGATAATGTGGTACTCTAATCCTATGCAATTTCCATTTCAGGAATCTTATAAAGAGTATGCACAAAATCAGCGCAAGAAGCACTGACTCAGAAGGTTCAGCATGCAACATCAGAACATGGTCTGGCAAGACATCAGAAGATGGTCAAGCAGAATCAGAACATGGTCTATGGAAGCATCAGAAGAACTTGAGATCAGAAGCAGAAGCACTGAAGTTCTCATGGTATCACGTTAAGAAGCACTTCAAGGTCAGAAGACAAGAAGATGCTCTGCACCAAGCTGTTTGACTCTGATGATATTCAAACGTTGTTTACACAAACATCATATCAGAAGCAAGTACAAGATGGCAGGCTACGCTGACTGACAAAAGGAACGTTAGAAGCTATTAAAGGCAACGTCAGTAGACACAGCGAAAGCAAGGCTCGAGGTAGTTGACAAAAGAGTGAAACATTAAATGCAATGCTGTATGGATCATGCAAAGCATTAAATTCTCCCAACGGTCATCTTCTCAAACACCTATAAATTGAAGTTCTGATGAGAAGCTAAAAACAACACTCTGCGCAAATATACAGAAACGTTGTCAAATTCAAAAAGTTCTCAAACTTCATCTTCAACCTCACTACATTGCTGTTGTAATATATTAGAGAGAAAATCACAGTTGTGATAATAGCTTATTAAGAAGCATTGTAACTCTTAAAAGAATTTGTTTACATTAAGTTGTAAGAACTAGAGTGATCAGGTTGTGATCAGAATACTCTAGAAAGTCTTAGAGGGTATCTAAGCAGTTTGTTCCTAGAGTGATCAGGTTGTGATCAGGATACTCTAGAAGACTTAGAAGTTATCTAAGTGGAAAACCATCGTAATCTTGTGTGATTAGTGGATTAAATCCTCAGGTGAGGTAAATCACTCCAAGGGGATGGACTGGAGTAAATTAGTTAACAACGAACCAGGATAAAAATCATTGTGCAAATTGTTTTTATCTTACAAGTTTTAAAGCTACACTTATTCAACCCCCCCCCCCCTTTCTAAGTGTTTTTCTATCCTTCAATTGGTATCAGAGCCTGGTTCTAAGGTGCAAGCACTTAACCGTGTTTAGAAATGATTCAGGAAGAGAAAAATGCTTATATCAAGATGGCTGGTGAAGATCCAACTCATACATCTACATCTAGCTCTGCTGAGCAACATAATGGAAATGGTAACAATGGTTATACTGGACCACCAGTATTTGATGGTGAAAACTTTGAATACTGGAAAGATAAACTTGAAAGTTACTTCCTTGGTCTAGATGGCGACTTGTGGGATCTTCTGATGGATGGTTACAAACATCCAGTGAAAGCTAGTGGTGTAAAGCTTACAAGACAAGAGATGAATGATGATCAAAAGAAGCTATTCAAAAATCATCATAAATGTAGGACTGTTTTGATGAATGCTATCTCTCATGCTGAGTATGAGAAGATATCTAACAGGGAAATTGCCTATGATATATATGAGTCATTGAAAATGACCCATGAAGGGAATGCTCAAGTCAAGGAGACCAAAGCTCTTGCCTTAATCCAGAAATATGAAGCCTTCAAGATGGAGGATGATGAAAATATTGAGAAGATGTTCTCAAGATTTCAAACGCTAACTGCTAGATTAAGAGTTCTGGACAAAGGCTACACCAAGGCTGATCATGTCAAGAAGATCATCAGAAGCTTGCCAAGAAGATGGGGTCCTATGGTGACTGCTTTCAAAATTGCCAAGAATCTGAATGAAGACTCTCTTGAAGAATTGATCAGTGCTCTGAGGAGTCATGAAATTGAGCTGGATGCTAATGAACCTCAGAAGAAAGGTAAGTCTATTGCATTAAAATCTGATTATAAAAAATGCACTAACGCTTTTCAGGCTGAAGAAGAAGATTCTGAAGAATCAGAATCAGAAGAAGAAGATGAACTATCCATGATCTCCAAAAGGGTAAACCAACTCTGGAAGAGCAAGCAAAGGAAGTTCAAGAACTTCAGAAGTTCAAAGAAGCCTGAAAGAGGAGAATCTTCTAGAGGCAGAAGATCTGACAAGAAGAAGGTCATCTGTTATGAGTGCAATGAGCCTGGACACTTCAAGAATGAATGTCCAAAACTTCAGAAGGAGAATCCCAAGAAGAAGTTTCATAAGAAGAAAGGTCTTATGGCAACATGGGATGATTCAGAATCAATATCAGAATCAGACTCTGAAGGCGAACAGGCAAACCTTGCACTGATGGCCACAGTGGATGATGGATCAGAATCTACATCAGAATCAGATTCTGAAGAGGTATTTTTTGAACTGTCTAGAGAAGAATTAGTTTCCAGTTTAACTGAACTTCTGGAACTCAAGGCTCATCTTAGTATCAAATACAAAAAGCTGAAAAAGCTATTTGAATTTGAAACTAAGAAGCTGGAAGTGGAAAATTCTGAACTGAAGGAAAAGGTTTTAAAATTATCCAAAGACATTGGATCTCCTTTTGAATCAGAAAAATCCATTCCTAGCCTCAATCATATTCTGAAAGAATATGACTCGAGCTTCAGAAAGTTTTTATCTAGAAGTATTGGCAGAAGTCATCTTGCTTCTATGATATATGGAGTTTCTGGAAACAAAAGGATTGGCGTTGGCTATAAGAGTGATACCCCACATAAAATTGAACCAGTAGATGATTTGAAAATCACATACAAGCCATTGTATGATCAGTTCAAATATGGCCACTCACATGATATTAGGCTCACTTCACATGCCAAAAGCTTTAACTCTACACACACCAAGAAGCATGTGACACAACCTAGAAAATATCATGCTGCCAAACCTAAAGAATATCATGCTGTTCCTCCTTGAAGGATAGAAAAACACTTAGAAAGGGGGTTTGAATAAGTGTAGTTTTAAAAAACTTGACAGATAAAAATAAATTGCACAGTTATTTTTATCTTGGTTCGTTGTTAACTAAACTACTCCAGTCCACCCCCGCAGAGATGATTTACCTCAACTGAGGATTTAATCCACTAATCGCATGGATTACAATGGTTTTCCACTTAGTCCGCAACTAAGTCTTCTAGAGTATCCTGATCACAACCTGATCACTCCAGGAAAAACTGATTAGACACAAGCTAAGACTTTCTTAGAGTATCCTGACCACCACGTGATCACTCTAATTACAACTGCTTAGACACAAGCTAAGACTTCCTAGAGTATTCTGATCAACGCGATCACTCTAGTTACTTACAACTTAATGTAATCTTTCTAAGAGTATTACAATGCTTCTTAAAAGCTATAATCACAAACTGTGATATTTCTCTTAACGTTTAAGCTTAATCTCACTAATATATTACAACAGCAATGTAGTGAGCTTTGATGAAGATGAAGATTCTGAGCTTTGATTTGAACAGCGTTTCAGCAAGTTAATATTCACAGAATTTGATTCAGAGTTGTTCAGAGTAGTTATTCAGAATTGTTAACCTTGCTTCTCATCAGAACTTCATATTTATAGGCGCTTGAGAAGATGACCGTTGAATGCATTTAATGCTTTGCGTGTTCCGTACAGCTTTGCATTTAATGTTATACGCTTTTGTCAACTACCTCGAGCCTTGTTCACGCTGTGTCTACTGACGTTGCCTTTAATAGCTTCTAACGTTCCTTTTGTCAGTCAGCGTAGCCTGCCACTTGTACTTTCTTCTGATCTGATGTTTGTAAATACAACGTTTGATTATCATCAGAGTCAAACAGCTTGGTGCAAAGCATCTTCTGATCTTCTGACCTTGAAGTGCTTCTGAGCGTGATACCATCAGAACTTCAGTGCTTCTGATCTCATGTTCTTCTGATGCTTTCAAAGACCCATGTTCTGATTCTGCTTCGACCATCTTCTGATGTCTTGCCAGACCATGTTCTGATGTTGCATGCTGAACCTTCTGAGTCAAAGCTTCTGAGCGCTGATTTATGCATACTCTTCATATATTTCCTGAAAAGGAAATTGCATTGGATTAGAGTACCATATTATCTTAAGCAAAATTCATATTATTGTTATCATCAAAACTAAGATAATTGATCAGAACAAATCTTGTTCTAACAATCTCCCCCTTTTTGATGATGACAAAAACATATATAAATGATATGAATTTGCGATCAGAAAGAGCAGACGGCAAAAGACAAATTACACAGCTATAGCATAAGCATGTGAATATGTCTCCCCCTGAGATTAACAATCTCCCCCTGAGATAAATAATCTCCCCCTGAAATAAATACTCGAAGAACTTTAATAAAAGACTTCCCTGATTATTTCGGTAGAGACGATCACATAAGCTTCTGTCTTCAGAGAATTCATAGCTTCTGACTTCTGCTTCCATTGGACAGCTTCAGAACTTGAATTTCTTTAGATCTCTAGAACACTCACAGCTTCTGATTCCTGCTTCCATTCAGGACAGCTTCAGAACTTGAATTTCTTTGATCTTCAGAACATTCCCAGCTTCTGATTCCTGCTTCCCTCGGATAGCTTCAGAGCTTTGAATTTCTACCAACATCACTTCATGCTAGATTTGTATCAGAACATTGGTGAATGTACCAGAGCATCATCAGAGCATCTCTACATCCTGAAATGTTACAGAACAAAAACTAAACGACAAAAGTCAGCATGAACGAGTCAGAACATAAAATGTATATTAGAACACATGATATGTATCAGAGCCATATAGGCTAAAATAATGTATCAGAGCAAATAGAATTTTGTCAAAGCAAATAGACAAATTTTGGATCAAATTCTATTATTAGTGCTTCTGATTCTGAAGCTTGACAGCACTCAGCTTGCTTCAGTTTCCATAAGCTTATTCTTTTTACAGAATAACGCTTCTTATGGTTTTGCTTCTTGTGTTTGCTTTGAAGATTTTCTTCACTTCTTTATACCTGCAAAACACTTAAACCATATAGAACTTGCAGTACTTGTTAGTGAATGTGTGGGAGCTTTACCCAGCAACTGATAGATTAATCAAATCATTTATCATTTATCTTCTCCCCCTTTTTGTCATAACATCAAAAAGAATATTCAAAAGATTCAGATGTATAAAACGACAAATAAAATCACTGGAATGTAAAAAACAAAGAAACTTTTCATTGATAATCAACAAGAAGGATTACAAAAGAGGAATGCAGGAAAACAGATGCAACAAGGAAAGAAAACTACAAAGACCAAAGGACTAAGACCCTAGCCTACGCAAAATCTGCGCCAGAACATCATGAATCCCGTCAGTGCTTGTAGCTTGCCTTGCCATGAAAGAGCGAAACTCAGCATTGGCTGCTTCTTGCGCGTCCAAACGAGAAGCCAGCATAGCTTGATTTTGATGAAGAGCTTCCAAGGTCTCCATCAGAGCTGAGGTTTTACCAGAAGAAGAGGCACCGGAATTTCTGTCAAAAGGGACAACAATCTCAGCAGGGCGATCTTCTGGAAGGTCTTCAGCTTGTGCATCTTCCATCTCCACATCTGAGTCTGACTCAGAAGTAGCCTCAGCATATTCTGGTTCAGGCAGCGCAGAAGTTCCAACTTCCAACGCTTGAAGAATAGCTGCTAGGTTTGTTGGAGGAGTAGGACCAGCAACTTCAGTAGGATAAACCACTACTGGAAAGACCATGTGAGGTGCTTTTTCAGAAGGGTTCATTCTGAACCAGTTAAACAGCCACTGAAAATCTCCAGTCAGCACAGGATACCATGGTCTCCACACCACGATGTCTCTGCAGGGATTTTCTTCTTCCAACTCATCTGCAGGTATCCTCTCTTCAAGAACTCTTCTGTTCCTGATGAGATGGTGATAGCTGCTTTCACCAACTTCCAATCGAAGACCACGAACACCAGGTGCTTCAAACATGATCCTTCTCTGAATGTCTGTAGCCCTAACCAGAAAATCCTGACGAAAGGTATCCCAAAGGTTGCATGTAGCATACTCATCCAGATGGTTAAGGTGAGCAGCACCCAGAATCTCCAACCAGCTATTTACATCAGAATGTAAAAGCTCCAGAAATGATTGAGTGGTAGGGGTTGGAGGGTTGACAGTGAACCTGGAGTCGGGAAAAACAACACTGTAGGGGTTAGGTGTTCTGGTGGGAAAAGGGTGTGAGAGAGATGAAGAAATATCTGAGGGATGGGTTGAAGGAGAGGAGATGTCAGATGGTGAAGAAGGTGGTTCTGAAAGGATGAATGAGGAGGAAGAGGTGGTGGAAGAATGTGAAGAGGGTGGTGATTCAGGGATACTATCAAGTGGTTGATACAGACATCTAGAATAGTTACTAGACATCATGGCTTCAAGGGGATTCACCTTGAGAGGGTCATAGTAGATTTTAACTCTTTTTGGTTTGATTTCTGGTTCATCAGTTGCCTTTCTCTTTTGTTTTCGATCAGTTTCTTGATTTCCAGAGCTTGACGATGGATTCATGATGAAGTTGCAGATATTGAAAACTGCTAGGGTTTATGATATGAATGCACAGAGAGAGAACGAAAAAGAAACTGAATGCAAAGTGAGAGAAATATAAGAGGGAAAAGAAACGTTTGAAGAGTATAAAAAGAAAACTGAAAAAGAGTAAATGATGGATAGCATTTAATGTTACGTGACGTGAGGAGAGATAATAATGACAGAAGACGAGATTTGCACAGTTACCTAAGTAGACGTCCCCTCAATTGCACGCACGCTTGTCCAGAAATAGTGAACACGTGTTTACCATCTGGATAGCCAGTTACAGCTGTTTTGCTTTTAAAGAGATTCTGAATCAACTTAGACAATGAAACGTTAGTAATAACTGAATCACAATTTCTAATTGATTTCAATCAGAACTTCTGATTAACAAATAATCCACTTACATTTCAGAAGATACTCATACATAAGAACTTCTCATCTTCTCATTCTGGGCACAAATCCATACTGATGTTCTTCAGAATGAACTTAAACCTATCTTCAGCCAGGGGTTTTGTAAAGATATCAGCCCATTGATGGTCTGTATCCACAAAGTTTAAAGATAGAACACCCTTCTGAACATAGTCCCTTATGAAATGATGTTTAATCTCAATATGTTTAGCTTTTGAATGAAGAATAGGATTCTTAGATAAACATATAGCAGAAGTATTATCACAGAATATAGGAATGTTACTCTCATATATCTGATAATCTTCTAGCTGACTCTTCATCCAGAGCATCTGTGTACTACAACCAGCAGCAGAGACATATTCTGCTTCTGTTGTTGATAGAGCAATAGTTGCTTGCTTCTTGCTATACCAGGAGATCAAATGACTTCCAAGAAATTGACAACTTCCTGAAGTACTCTTTCTTTCGATTCTGTCTCCAGCATAGTCAGCATCGCAGAATCCTACTAAGTTGTATTCTTTAGATTTTCTGTAAACTAAGCCAACATTAGTAGTACCTTTCAGATACCTTAGAATTCTCTTAACAGCAGTTAAATGAGATTCTCTAGGGTCTGATTGGAATCTAGCACACAAACAAACACTGAAAAGAATGTCAGGTCTAGAAGCAGTCAGATATAGAAGAGATCCAATCATACCTCTGTATAACTTCTGATCTACCTTCTTACTTACCTCATCCTTACCTAGGATGCATGTTGGATGCATGGGAGTTTTGGCTTCTTTGCAGTCTAGAAGATTAAACTTCTTCAGAAGTTCCTTCACATACTTGGTTTGGTGAACATACGTTCCTTCTGATGTTTGATTTATTTGTATTCCAAGGAAGTACTTGAGTTCTCCCATCATGCTCATTTCAAACTCAGCCTGCATAGACTCAGCAAACTCCTTTCCAAGTGTAGCATTAGATGTTCCAAAAATAATATCATCTACATATATTTGACAAATTAAAATATCCCTTTTAAAGGTTTTACAAAAGAGAGTAGTGTCCACTTTTCCTCTAGTGAAACCATTATCCATAAGGAAAGAACTTAAGCGTTCATACCAAGCTCTGGGAGCTTGTTTCAATCCATACAATGATTTCTTTAGTTTAAAAACATGATAGGAGACATAGAGTCTTCAAAACCAGGAGGTTGATGGACATAAACTTCTTCATCTATATAACCATTTAAGAAGGCACTCTTAACATCCATCTGATAGAGAGTGATGTTATATTGAGTGGCAAATGAAATTAATAGACGAATAGATTCTAACCTGGCCACTGGTGCAAAGGTTTCTGTATAGTCAATCCCTTCTTGCTGACTGTAACCCTGAGCCACCAGTCTGGCTTTGTTTCTTACCACTTCACCTTTCTCACTGAGCTTGTTTCTGAAGACCCATTTTGTACCGATTATATTGAATCCATTTGGTCTAGGAACAAGATCCCAAACATCATTCCTTGTAAACTTATTTAGTTCTTCTTGCATAGCAATTATCCAGTCTGGATCTTCTAGAGCATGATCAACAGAAGTTGGCTCGATCAAAGATACAAGACCTAATTGACAGTCTGCATTGTTCTTAAGGAATGCTCTAGTTCTGATTGGATCATCCTTCTTTCCAAGAATGACATCTTCTGAATGACCAGAAATGAGTCTGGATAATCTTCTGACAGATGGTTCTTCAGAAATGCTTAGATTCTCCAGAGAAGCTGATACTTGATCTTCAGATTCTTTGCTTCTGAGAAGCTCTGCTTCTGATGCGTTGCTTCTTGGCTCAACAACTTCTGATACATCAATATCACAATCTGCAAAATTATCAAACTGCTTTGGTTTTTCAGAACCAAGCTTATCATCAAATCTGATATTGATTGATTCTTCTACAACCAATGTTTCAGTATTGTATACTCTGTAGCCTTTTGAGCGTTCAGAATAGCCAAGAACGAAACACCATTGCTTTAGAAACAAACTTAAACAGATGGTTCCAGATCTAATAAACTTGCTCTTCTGATCTCCTTCACACTTAACTTCTCCAGCAGATTTAAGTATCAGGGCTTGGAAAACAGTCCTTCTTCTCTTCAAGTGTTGAGAACATCTTGAGTCCAGGTGACATGACATGTTGTATGTTATCTTCTTTGTCACCAAGAGAATCTGCAAAAGAAATAGTCTTTTTCTTTGGTACCCACATCTTCTTGGGTCCTTTCTTGTTAGTTCTCCTCAAGTTCTGATTGAACTTGGGTTTAGCAATATAAGACATAGGAGGAACAACATGATAATCTTTAAAAGGAGATTCATGATATTTCTTAGGTCGTGTCACATGTTTCTTGGTGTGAACAGTGTTAAACTTCTGTGCATGTGAAGTGAGCCTAATATCATGGGAGTGGCCAAATTTAAATTGGTTATACAGAGGCTTGTATGATATTTTCATATCATCCACAGATTCAAGCTTGTATGGGATTTCACCCTCATAACCATTGCCTACTCTATTATTTCCAGACACAGCATATATCATAGAAGCAAGTTGACTTCTGCCTATGCTTCTAGATAAAAAATTTCTGAAGCTCAAGTCATATTCTTTCAGAATATGATTCATGCTAGGAATGGCTTTTTCTGTTTCAGAAGGAGATCCACTGTTTTTGGATAAATTTAAAACTTTTTCCTTTAGTTCAGAATTTTCCAATTCCAGCTTCTTAGTTTCAAATTCAAATTGCTTCTTCAGCTTTTTGTATTTGATACTAAGATGAGCTTTGAGTTCCAGAAGTTCTGTTAGACTGGAAACTAACTCTTTTCTAGATAGTTCAGAAAATACCTCTTCAGAATCTGATTCTGATGTAGATTCTGATCCGTCATCTTCTGTCGCCATCAGCGCACAGTTAGCCTGCTCATCTTCAGAGTCTGAATCATCTTCTGACTCATCCCAGGTTGCCATAAGACCTTTCTTCTTATGAAACTTCTTCCAGAGTTGATTTAGCCTTC
The DNA here is from genome assembly GCF_029867415.1 of Vicia villosa. Taxonomy (NCBI): domain Eukaryota; kingdom Viridiplantae; phylum Streptophyta; class Magnoliopsida; order Fabales; family Fabaceae; genus Vicia; species Vicia villosa. Next base: position 190,884,205 of record NC_081181.1, read on the forward strand.
TGGAGATCAAGGACAGTTCATCTTCTTCTTCAGATTCTGATTCTTCAGAATCTTCTTCTCTTGCCTGAAAAGCGTTAGTGCATTTTTTAACATTAGATTTTAATGCAATAGACTTACCTTTCTTCTGAGGCTCATTTGCGTCCAGCTCAATTTCATGGCTTCTCAAGGCACTGATAAGTTCTTCCAAAGAAACTTCATTCAGATTCTTTGCAATCTTGAATGCAGTCACCATTGGGCCCCATCTTCTGGGCAAACGTCTGATGATCTTCTTTACATGATCAGCCTTGGTGTAGCCTTTGTCAAGAACTCTCAATCCAGCAGTCAAAGTTTGAAATCTTGAAAACATCTTTTCAATGTCTTCATCATCCTCCATCTTGAAGGCTTCATACTTCTGGATTAATGCAAGAGCTTTGGTCTCCTTGACTTGAGCGTTTCCTTCATGAGTCATTTTCAAGGACTCATATATGTCATAGGCCGTTTCCCTGTTAGATATCTTCTCATACTCAGCATGAGAGATAGCATTCAGCAAAACAGTTCTGCATTTATGATGATTCCTGAAAAGCTTCTTCTGATCATCGCTCATTTCTTGCCTTGTCAGCTTTACGCCTCTGGCATTTACCGGATGTTTGTAACCATCCATCAGAAGATCCCATAGATCACCATCTAGACCAAGAAAGTAACTTTCCAGTTTATCTTTCCAGTATTCAAAGTTTTCACCATCAAATACTGGTGGTCTAGTATAACCATTGTTTCCATTGTGTTGCTCAGCAGAGCCAGATGTAGATGGAGTTGGATTTGCTTGAGATTCACCAGCCATCTTTTAATGAAGCGTTTTTCTCTTCCTGAATCTTTTCTAAACACGGTTAAGTGCTTGAACCTTAGAACCGGCGCTCTGATGCCAATTGAAGGATAGAAAAACACTTAGAAAGGGGGGTTTGAATAAGTGTAGTTTTAAAAAACTTGACAGATAAAAATAAATTGCACAGTTATTTTTATCCTGGTTCGTTGTTAACTAAACTACTCCAGTCCACCCCCGCAGAGATGATTTACCTCAACTGAGGATTTAATCCACTAATCGCACGGATTACAATGGTTTTCCACTTAGTCCGCAACTAAGTCTTCTAGAGTATCCTGATCACAACCTGATCACTCCAGGAAAAACTGCTTAGACACAAGCTATGACTTTCTTAGAGTATCCTGACCACCACGTGATCACTCTAATTACAACTGCTTAGACACAAGCTAAGACTTCCTAGAGTATTCTGATCAACACGATCACTCTAGTTACTTACAACTTAATGTAATCTTTCTAAGAGTATTACAATGCTTCTTAAAAGCTATAATCACAAACTGTGATATTTCTCTTAACGTTTAAGCTTAATCTCACTAATATATTACAACAGCAATGTAGTGAGCTTTGATGAAGATGAAGATTCTGAGCTTTGATTTGAACAGCGTTTCAGCAAGTTAATATTCACAGAATTTGATTCAGAGTTGTTCAGAGTAGTTATTCAGAATTGTTAACCTTGCTTCTCATCAGAACTTCATATTTATAGGCGCTTGAGAAGATGACCGTTGAATGCATTTAATGCTTTGCGTGTTCCGTACAGCTTTGCATTTAATGTTATACGCTTTTGTCAACTACCTCGAGCCTTGTTCACGCTGTGTCTACTGACGTTGCCTTTAATAGCTTCTAACGTTCCTTTTGTCAGTCAGCATAGCCTGCCACTTGTACTTTCTTCTGATCTGATGTTTGTAAATACAACGTTTGATTATCATCAAAGTCAAACAGCTTGGTGCAAAGCATCTTCTGATCTTCTGACCTTGAAGTGCTTCTGAGCGTGATACCATCAGAACTTCAGTGCTTCTGATCTCATGTTCTTCTGATGCTTTCAAAGACCCATGTTCTGATTCTGCTTCGACCATCTTCTGATGTCTTGCCAGACCATGTTCTGATGTTGCATGCTGAACCTTCTGAGTCAAAGCTTCTGAGCGCTGATTTATGCATACTCTTTATATATTTCCTGAAAAGGAAATTGCATTGGATTAGATTACCATATTATCTTAAGCAAAATTCATATTATTGTTATCATCAAAACTAAGATAATTGATCAGAACAAATCTTGTTCTAACACTCCTGTTGTTTATTATGCTAAACCCAAGTTCAATCAGAACTTGAGGAAAACTAACAAGAAAGGACCCAAGAAGTTGTGGGTACCTAAGGAGAAGATAATTTATGTTGCAGATATCCTTAGCAGCAAAGAAGACAAAGCACAAAACGTCATGGTAGCTGGACTCTGGGTGCTCGCGACACATGACGGGAAGAAGGTCTATGTTCCAAGACCTGGTGCTTAAGTCTGGTGGAGAAGTCAAGTTTGGAGGAGATCAGAAGGGCAAGATAATTGGCTCTGGAACCATAAGTATTGGTAACTCTCCTTCCATAACTAATGTACTTCTTGTAGAAGGATTAGCGCATAACTTATTGTCCATATGTCAATTAAGTGACAATGGTTATGACATAATCTTCAATCAAAAGTCTTGCAAGGCTGTAAGTCAGAAGGATGGCTCAATCCTATTTACAGGCAAGAGAAAGAACAACATTTATAATATTGATCTTTCAGATCTTGAGAAGCAGAAGGTGACTTGCCTTATGTCTGTTTCTGAAGAGCAATGGATCTGGCACAGAAGATTAGGACATGCTAGTTTGAGAAAGATTTCTCAGATTAACAAACTAAATCTAGTCAGAGGACTCCCAAATCTGAAATACAAATCAGATGCTCTTTGTGAAGCATGTCAGAAGGGCAAGTTCTCCAAACCTGCATTCAAATCTAAGAATGTTGTCTCTTCCTCAAGGCCGTTAGAACTTCTGCACATTGATCTGTTTGGACCAGTCAAAATAACATCTGTCAGAGGGAAGAAATATGGATTAGTCATCGTAGATGATTATAGCCGCTGGACATGGGTAAAGTTCTTAAAACACAAGGATGAGTCTCATTCAGTGTTCTTTGAATTCTGCACTCAGATTCAATCTAAGAAGGAGTGCAAAATCATAAAGGTCGGAAGTGATCATGGTGGTGAATTTGAGAACAGATTCTTTGAGGAGTTCTTCAAAGAAAATGGTATTGCCCATGATTTCTCTTGCCCTAGAACTTCACAGCAAAATGGAGTTGTAGAGCGAAAGAATAGGACTCTACAAGAAATGGCCAGAACCATGATCAATGAAACCAATATGACTAAGCACTTCTGGGCAGAAGCAGTAAATACTGCATGTTATATTCAGAATAGAATCTCTATAAGACCTATTCTAAATAAGACTCCTTATGAATTGTGGAAGAACAGAAAGCCCAACATTTCATATTTTCATCCTTTTGGATGTGTTTGTTTCATTTTGAATACTAAAGATCATCTTGGTAAGTTTGATTTTAAGGCACAAAAAAGTTTCTTTCTTGGATATTCTGAACGCTCTAAAGGCTACAGAGTATACAATACTAAAACATTGGTCGTAGAAGAATCAATCAATACCAGATTTGATGATAAGCTTGGTCTTGAAAAGCCAAAGCAGTTTGAGAATTTTGCAGATATAGATATTGGTATATCAGAAGCTGAAGAACCAAGAAGCAAAGTTTCAGAAGCTGAAAGTCTCAGAAGCAAAGGATTAGAAGATCAAGTTGCTGCATCTTTAGAGAATCTCAGAATTTCTGAAGAGCCAACAGTCAGAAGATCTTCTAGACTCACCTCAGCTAATTCAGAAGATGTGATTCTTGGAAAGAAAGATGATCCTATCAGAACAAGAGCATTCCTTAAGAACAATGCAGAATGTCAATTAGGTCTTGTTTCTTTGATCGAGCCAACTTCTGTTGATCAAGCTCTAGAAGATCCAGACTGGATAATTGCCATGCAAGAAGAACTAAATCAGTTTACAAGGAATGATGTATGGGATCTTGTTCCAAGACCAAAAGGATTCAACATCATTGGTACAAAGTGGGTTTTCAGAAACAAGCTAAGTGAGAAGGGAGAAGTGGTAAGAAACAAAGCCAGACTGGTGGCTCAGGGTTATAGTCAGCAAGAAGGTATTGACTATACAGAAACCTTTGCACCAGTGACCAGGTTAGAATCTATTCGCTTATTAATTTCTTTTGCCACTCAACATAACATCACTCTGTATCAGATGGATGTTAAGAGTGCCTTCTTAAATAGCTATATAGATGAGGAAGTTTATGTCCACCAACCTCCTGGTTTTGAAGACTCCAAGTCTCCAGAACATGTTTTCAAACTAAAGAAATCATTGTATGGGTTGAAGCAAGCTCCTAGAGCTTGGTATGAGAGATTAAGTTCTTTCCTTCTGAACAATGGTTTCACTAAAGGACAAGTGGATACGACTCTCTTCTATAAAACGTCTAAGAAGGACATTTTAATTTGTCAAATTTATGTTGATGATATTATTTTTGGAACATCTAATGCTTCACTTGGAAAGGAGTTTGCTAAGTCTATGCAGGTTGAATTTGAAATGAGTATGATGGGAGAACTCAAGTATTTTCTTGGGATTCAAATCAATCAAACTTCTGATGGAACTTATGTTCATCAAACGAAGTATGTGAAAGAACTTCTGAAGAAGTTTAATCTTTTTGAAAGCAAAGAAGTCCAAACTCATATGCATCCAACGTGTGTTTTAGGTAAGGATGAGGTAAGCAAGAAGGTTGATCAGAAGTTGTACAGAGGTATGATTGGATCTCTTCTATATTTAACTGCTTCTAGACCTGACATTTTGTTCAATGTTTGTTTGTGCGCTAGATTCCAATCAGATCCTAGAGAATCTCATTTAACTGCTGTTAAGAGAATTCTGAGGTATCTGAAAGGTACTACTAATGTTGGTTTAGTCTACAGAATATCTAAAGAATACAACTTAGTAGGATTTTGTGATGCTGACTATGCTGGAGATAGAATTGAAAGGAAGAGTACTTCTGGAAGTTGTCAATTTCTTGGAAGTCACCTGATCTCCTGGTACAGCAAGAAGCAAGCTACAATTGCTCTCTCAACAACAGAAGCAGAATATGTTGCTGATGCTGGTTGTAGCACATAAATGCTCTGGATGAAGAGTTAGCTAGAAGATTATCAAATATATGAGAGTAACATTCCTATCTTCTGTGATAATACTTCTGCCATATGTTTATCTAAGAATCCTATCTTACATTCCAAAGCTAAACATGTTGAGATCAAACATCATTTCATTAGGGACTATGTTCAGAAGGGTGTTCTTTCTTTAAACTTTGTGGATACAGACCATCAATGGGCTGATATCTTTACAAAACCCCTTGCTGAAGATAGGTTTAAGTTCATTCTGAAGAATATCAGTATGGATTTATGCCCAAAATGAGAAGATGAGAAGGTCTTACGTATGGTTAAGTTCTAAAATGTGTTGGGATTATGTTTTTATAAGAAGTTCTGATAATGATCAATTAGAAGTTCTGATTCTGTTATTACCAACGTTTCATTATCTAAGTTGATTCAGAATCTCTTTTAGAGTAAAACAGCTGTCACCAGTTTTCCAGAAAATGAACACGTGTTCACTATTTTTGGACAAGCATGCGTGCAGTTGAGGAGACGCCGCCCTAGGTAACTATGCAAATCATGTCAATTTTTCACTTTATCTCTCCTAACGTCATATCTCATTAAATGCAAATTCATGTCATGTTTTTCTGTAATCATTCCACTTAAAACATATTGCATTTTTTTATTTTCTTTTAACCAACCTTTTATATACTCATTGTAGCGGGGAAAATCTGATATCGAAGCCATGAAATTGACTCGAATCAATATTTCGTTTGAAATCGCCACCGCGCTTTATTTTTTCAAAGGAAAAGGGAAAAGAACGAAAAACCCAAAGTTTTGTTTTTAAAACAAGAAAGAGATCTCAGGTACGGGTGTTGATTATATGAGGGGAAGGTTTAAAGCACCCCTCATATCCGTGGTACTCCACGGGAACCTTTTTGAAAATATGTGTGTGTGTGTGCTAAAAAAGGGTTTGTTTTATTTTTAAAATAAGCTCGGCAAAGTGTTAAGCTTTGGGCCTACATACCTCCTCGGTGCAATGGAGAAGTCAGAGCTAATGTAGTTCCGCTTTTTTGGGAAAATACGTTTTTAAAACGAATAAACACTTTGTTGTCGTTAGAGAGAAATACTCAGCCATTGATCTTGAGCATGAGAACAAACAAGTTCTTTGCATCGCAAATGAAAGAAGGGCTCCAACTCGGATAAAATCAACGAGTATGCCACTAGCTCTCTCACGCGGAAAAGATCTCGTTATTATCAATGAATTTCAAAATCGTGGGGTATAACCACTCGTTTCGACAATTAACGATGTCTAAACTTTTGAAGAAAAGCCACTAAGGGCGAAAGATATTTTTAAGAAAAAGTTTTGAAAAGGTTTGCAAACATAAGAATGTTTTGGAAAAAAGAGAGAAGATTTTGAAAATTTAAGAATGGGAGGAGATGAAGAGGCTATCCTATTGCGTAAAATAAAAGCTAAGGAAAGAAACGGTCTAACCAAGTAAGAAGCCAACACTTGACATTAAGAGTCAAGGTAGATTTCCCATCCTTTGGAATTATCGATACCAACACATTAACACTTGGGGATCCAGATGAACTTATTGTCTTAGCACCACTTTTCATTAAGCACATTAAGATTCTGACAAAAATCGGGCAGAGTAACGGCTGTTTTCGGGTAAAATCCTTATCTCAATGCCTTGGAATTAACCATCAAGGGCTTTCAAGGAAATACCTGCACACATAAACATACAACAGAACAATGCCAGACAGACAGAACAATCACAGGATAGTAATAGAATGAGTCCAGAGGTACTAGGTCCATAAGTCCGAATCTCCAAAGTGCTAGGGATAGTAACCGATAGTCCAAAGAGAGCCTTATGTATTTTTTTAGATTTTGGTTATTTATTAGTGTTTTAGCAAGAAAAGATAAAGTATGGTCCAAGTGGACAAAGGAAAAATGGCGGAAGCATAAACATATGTCCAAGTGGACAAAGAGAAAATAGCGGAATTATAAACGTCCAAATGGACAAAGAGAAAATGGCGGAATGTAAATATGATGAAATGATAAAATAAAGCGATAAAGCGAGAAATATAAAGAGCGGTATAATAAATGGCGGAAATTAAAGTTAGTGGTTAGATGTTAAAGATAACCATCTTGAAACTTGTCAAGTATGTTATCAAAGTTAGTAAGAAAGATCGATGGTGAGTGAATGATGTACTCGGATTTAAGGTCAATGGAAACTTATCAGAAGCTTGATAAAATCATAGCGACTACACGATAAATTTCCATAAGTCATAAATCAACCGCATACAATTCTCTTCCATATTTGATCTTTTATCGAGTCGGGACAAATGTAGGAGAACTCTCCATGTATCAAGATCATCAATCAAAAGAAATAAGAAGGAGAAGAAGAAATGATCTAGCCTTTATCAAGAATCCATAGAATTCTCAAGATATCAAGACTTTCATCGATCAAGAGAAAATAAGATGAAAAAAGATAAGAATGAAAACAAATTGATCTAGCCTTTATCAAGAATCCATAGAATTCTCAAGATATTAAGACTTTCATCGATCAAAAGGAAATAAGATGAAAAGATAAGAATGAAAACAAATTGATCTAGTCTTCATCAAGAATCCATAGAATCCTCAAGATGTTAAGACTTTCATCGATCAAAAGAAAAATAAGATGAAAATAAGAATGAAAACACAAAAGATAATCAACTCACACTATCATTGATATCATTCATCCATTTTGGTGGATTAGGTCATTTCAAACCTATCAACACCCTAGATCCAATGATATTAATGAAGTGTAGGAAGAAGGAAGCCAAAACAAGCACAAAAAAGGCAAAAAACCACATTCTGCCTGCTGGAAATCGATTTCATGCAGGGGGAAATCGATTTCCATAGTGCAATTTTCAAAAAAACAAGTTACGTTCAGCAGGAAATCGATTTCAGCCTTAAGGAAATCGATTTCCTCAGTGTAAATTTCAGCAAAAACAGCATTTAAAGGCATGAAACTTGATTTGAACAAATATACAAACACCTTATGATCACACATCAACTTGAGCACGAATTTTCCATCAAATTACTATCAATTAGCACCAATATAGCATCAAAGATGCATCACACACAAGCACAAAAGAATTGCATTATGATAGATGAAAAAAGATGATGAAAATTACCAAATCTTGAACAAAACTTAGATCTACTTCAAGAATCACCAACACAAATCTTGATCTCTCAACAATTGAAGAAAAAAGAGTGAAATGGATGGTGGCTTAGCTCAAAATTTGTGAGGTTCAAGATGTGACTCACAAATTTTATGAAGGAAAAAGAGCTTTGGTGAATTTTGGTAGGGATGAGGAGAGAAATTGCAAGGGATTTTTTGGCTCTCAAAGCTTGAGAAATGAGAGACTAGTGGGCTCTATTTATAAGATGAGAGCAAGAGTAGTGGTAGTTTGGTCTTTTTGCATTTGGTAATTAGCTTGTGTTTAATTGGTCATTAAAGTGGTATTTAAATGGTAAAATGAGGTTTAAGTGGGTTTAATGAAGGGATTAATTTTGATGAGGTGGAAAATTGGTAAAATGATCAAATAAAAAGGTGCCAAAATGATGTCAAGCTTCCTTCCTTATATTTTTTGAATTTCGCCTTAAGGAAATCGATTTCCCCAGGAGTGAAATCGATTTCACTCTGTTCCAGAAGAGAATTTGGCGCAAAATACACTAGGGAAATCGATTTACCCAGGAGGGAAATCGATTTCATGCTGTCCAGAATGTGATTTTGTTGAAGATTGCTGCAGGGAAATCGATTTACCCAGTAGGGAAATCGATTTCATCAGTCAAAAATTTGAAAAATGCCTTGTTTATTGCATGTCTTGGCTTGGTACCTACAAAACAAAAGCCTACAAAGAAACAAAGCAATATTTTTGGTATTTGGGTTAGTATAATATGCATACAAGATAAACAATCATTGGTGCTTGATGGTCCCTCTTATTGATGAGGTGAGTGCAACACCATAAACAAAACTTCCAAGTGAAGCTCTTGATTAGTGATTGGGATATGAATGATATAGGATCTTAGGGTCAAAAATTGGGGTATGACAGATGCCCCTATTTAAGTTTCTTCGATTTGGAGATACGATGATTGGAAATCTTCGTTTTGACAGAATCGAAGAGACTTAAATATATAAAACACAATTTTTGATCCTAAGATGCAATACAATGTTTAATGAATGCATATGATGATAATAAAGCATGACAAGGGGAGTAAAAGGTACTCCACTGGGGAAAATAAATGTCTTGCTGGCAAATCTCCGCTGGGGAAAATAAATGTCTTGCTGGCAAATCTCCGCTGGGGAAAACAAATGTCTTGCTGGCATAAATCCACTGGGGAAGGCAAGACTTTGTTGGAGAGACAAAACTTTGGTGGGAAAAGAAACTTTTCTGGGGAAAACATTTCGCACCAGAGAGGTTAAAGCATCACCTTTCGCTGGAGGTGAGAAAATGGGGTATCCTCTTTCACTAGGGATGAGAAAGTACGCATCCTGAATCAGAATTCCAATCTTCCGTCAACAGAAAACACACCATCGTACCACTGATGATATGAAGAGATGTACCACCGTTCCACTGACGATAAGATTTTGATTCGCGGACCATCCTCTTACTCAATAGTTGAAGGTAGAAGAAAATCGAATCACCGTCTCAATAGTTGACGATAAGCTACCAACTCAATAGTTGAAGGTAGAAGAAGATTGAATTACCGCCTCAATGGTTGACGATAAGCTGCTGAGAACAATAAGTTGCCGCTAAGAATAGGGATCAACTTCTTCAAGGACATGGCTTGAGAAAAGGAACTGGATGCAAACTATCACTTCTGATGAAGGGATTTACCATTTGCTGACTTTGTTGAGGAATCTTTAAGCAAAACGAACTGTCTTCGTGAAGAAGGCTGCCATTCGTTATCTCAAAGGGAACAAACTGTCTTCTACTGAAAGAGACTGCCATTTGCCGACCCTGTCGAGAAATCCTTAAGCGGAACGAACTGTCTTCTGCTGAAAGAGACTGCCATTCGTTGACCCATCTTAGGAAAAAGTGAGCAAACTGTCTTCTAATGGAGGAGACTGCCATTTGCTGACTTTAAAATAAGAATTCTTAAACGAACTGTCTTCATGAAGAAGACTGCCATCCGTTATCTCAAAGGGAACAAACTGTCTTCTGCTGAAAGAGACTGCCATTTGCCGACCCTGTCGAGAAATCCTTAAGCGGAACGAACTGTCTTCTGCTGAAAGAGACTGCCATTCGTTGACCCATCTTAGGAAAAAGTGAGCAAACTGTCTTCTAATGGAGGAGACTGCCATTTGCTGACTTTAAAATTAGAATTCTTAAACGAACTGTCTTCATGAAGAAGACTGCCATCCGTTATCTCAAAGGGAACAAACTGTCTTCTGCTGAAAGAGACTGCCATTTGCCGACCCTGTCGAGAAATCCTTAAGCGGAACGAACTGTCTTCTGCTGAAAGAGACTGCCATTCTTTGACCCATCTTAGGAAAAAGTGAGCAAACTGTCTTCTAATGGAGGAGACTGCCATTTGCTGACTTTAAAATTAGAATTCTTAAACGAACTGTCTTCATGAAGAAGACTGCCATCCGTTATCTCAAAGGGAACAAACTGTCTTCTGCTGAAAGAGACTGCCATTTGCCGACCCTGTCGAGAAATCTATAAGCGGAACGAACTGTCTTCTGCTGAAAGAGACTGCCATTCGTTGACCCATCTTAGGAAAAAGTGAGCAAACTGTCTTCTAATGGAGGAGACTGCCATTTGCTGACTTTAAAATTAGAATTCTTAAACGAACTGTCTTCATGAAGAAGACTGCCATTCGTTATCTCAAAGGGAACAAACTGTCTTCTGCTGAAAGAGACTGCCATTTGCCGACCCTGTCGAGAAATCCTTAAGCAGAACGAACTGTCTTCTGCTGAAAGAGACTGCCATTCGTTGACCCATCTTAGGAAAAAGTGAGCAAACTGTCTTCTAATGGAGGAGACCGCCATTTGCTGACTTTAAAATAAGAATTCTTAAACGAACTGTCTTCATGAAGAAGACTGCCATCCGTTATCTCAAAGGGAACAAACTGTCTTCTGCTGAAAGAGACTGTCATTTGCCGACCCTGTCGAGAAATCCTTAAGCGGAACGAACTGTCTTCTGCTGAAAGAGACTGCCATTCGTTGACCCATCTTAGGAAAAAGTGAGCAAACTGTCTTCTAATGGAGGAGACTGCCATTTGCTGACTTTAAAATTAGAATTCTTAAACGAACTGTCTTCATGAAAAAGACTGCCATCCGTTATCTCAAAGGGAACAAACTGTCTTCTGCTGAAAGAGACTGCCATTTGCCGACCCTATCGAGAAATCCTTAAGCGTAACGAACTGTCTTCTGCTGAAAGAGACTGCCATTCGTTGAGCTTCTTCCATTTGGAATCAAGAAGTTCATAAAGTATGAGAGATCATCACTTGATTTGAAGATAAGATTGATATGTGGAGACGCACAAACTTGCTCAAATAAAGAGGCTTCAATTTGTTGTCAACCAAAACATGATGGGGATAACACAAGTTGCTTAAAGTCAAAACCTGCCCCTTGCTTTCAAGCACAAATTCCAAGGGAGTGCAATAACAACACTGCTGGAAAATAAATATTTCAAGTCTCTGATAAGAACATCAATCACAAATGAATTTTCCATTGTTGAGGAAAGAAGAAATCCTCAAGAGGTGCAAAATAAATGCCTTCTCAATCTAGGTTTCCCAGCCTAGAGAGGTTCAAAATAGTATTGTAAGAGACCAAAGTTCAACTCCAAGAACAAGCTGGATAGAAACGGTCAAACAAAGCTTTGCCCCTTGAGGAATAAACTCAACTGGGGATTAATTCCATCCTGACAAATGAGCTGAGGAGGAACACCGAAGCAAAATTCTTCCACGAAGAACAAACTCAGTGGGGATTATCAATCTCTGCGAGGAATTTACAGATCATCTTCTTCTTATCAAAAAGATCGGACAACACCTCAAGCTCTATTATGGGGAATCAGAGAAAATTTCTTTGGAGACAATCACCATTCTGAACTTGCAGAGGAAATAAGAAGTTAACATCAAAGCAAACAAGTTAACATGCAGGGGATTTTAGTTCAAAACTCAACACAAGGTGAGAAAGAAAACCCAACAGTCAACCGTTGTCTCAAAACTTCTTGGTAGAGAGTGACATACTCTGGACTGATCATGGCAACAACCTTTGTTCTTCAAGCTAATGAGGTGATCAAGGTAACTTCTGATTCAAAACTTGCCCCAGATTACATAGTCTATGAGAGGAAACTACCTCAAAAAGGTTCACAGAGACCCTTGGCGTCATGAAGACTTGGAATAATCTGCCCCAGATCAACATATTTTGTTTTTGAGATTTGTCAAATCTCGACGTAACTGCCCCAGATTGACTAAACTTGGCACATTCTTTTACTCGACAAAGTCTTCGAGCTTTGCCCCATGATGGTAATCAAACTTGCAAAAGCATTATACTGGGAAAACAACATGCCCCTGGCAATGTTTTAGTTTTCTATTGATGATCAGATGTAAACTTCCTGGATGTCAAACAAATGTTTACAAGCAGAAAAATGTTTATTCTGAGAATGATAATGAAAATGCAACAATTATGTAAGTCTTGAAGTTTTATTGAAAAGATGTCACAAAACCTTGTGAATGAATCACTGGTTAAGGAATGACATTGATTTTTGTATGCATATGATACCAACACAAGTTTTCAGCATAACCGAGAGGAGTCACGAACGCTTTCTTGTTTAAGTATGCTTTCGAAACAAACCCTGCTTCAATTAGGACTTTTGAGGGTTGTAACGTGGCCTGGTTCAAGGTTTTCAGAAAAAAAAAAAATTTAGGCTCAAAGTTTATTTAGCCCACCCCAACTTCGTGATGTTCTCCAGTCCTATGTTCAGTTAACTCAACATGAGTATTCATCTCTCAAAATGATTTTGTGCCATTAAGAATCCTATGAAGCTTTCTTGGAGATAGCAGTCACCCTTTTTGTCTTCGTTTTCGTATTCACACAGATTTGTTCATTTTTTAGGACTTTTGCTTTGTAGTCCTTTCTTTTCACTTTTCACTCTTTTTTTTTATTTTCCCTAACTTTTGCCTGGACTAATTCTTTTGAATTGGTCGTCCAGCGGGATGCTCTAACTTTTGCCCAAGTCACTTGTTTTCAAGTTTTTGACTTAGCGAGCTTTTTTTCTTTCTTTTTTTCACTTTTTCTTTCATTCTTTTGATTTGAACAAATCGTGTAACATTGACTTTGTCTTGACTTGTTGAGAGGGTTGTGACTGCCTCGCTCCTTGGCGTATGGAGGATAACCATTGTGGTTTCACATTTCCATGCCTTTTGATGCGTGGGGAATAACCATTGTGGTTTCACATGATCCATCCTTTGATGTGGATATGACGTGCTTGACCTTTGGATGCACAATCCTTTTTGAAATATGAACACTCGGTCAAATTAAACTGAACACTACCCTGCCCCAGGTTAAAAATTAGGGTTTTTCGTTTAGAAAAGAAAACTCCTACTTCAAGGCTCAAAGGGGTTAACAAGGGATTATCTTCCTTATATCTCCGGTGTTTGGGAATTTGAAACAATGTCTGTACATCATCAGCAGGGTCTTATTCAAAAGCATACAACCAGAAATTTTGCGTTTTCAGATCATCATCCTCCCTCCAATCTTTGCATAAGCAAGAGTTTGGCAAAAGTAATTGGTATCATAATGCATAAAAACAAATAAACATGAGTGAAACGAATGGATTACTTCAAGACAAACATTATCATTGCATTAGCATTAACATTCAAAAATAAACAAGTTTCTACATGCAAACAATGCATTGAAAAACAAGAAATATTACAAATGGAAATCAATAAGAATAATAAAAACTGAGAAAAACTCTCTCCATCTGGGCATATGCTGAACGAAACATCTTTCGAGCTTCAGGCTACCATCAATAGTGATTCAATCATGCTTTGGCAAAGAATTGGCTTGAACATCATAACCAACATCTTGGAAAGTCAAAATACCAGCATGGATTAATCTTTGAACTTCATTTTTTAGAGGCCAACAATTCTCTAAGTCATGTCCAGGAGCATTCTGATGAAAAGCACAAGTGACGTTAGCATTGTACCACCAAGGGATCTTCTCGGGAATTGGAGGTGGTGACCTTGTCTGAACCAAATTCTTATGAATTAGAGCAGGGAACAATTCTGCGTAAGTCATGGGGATAGGATCAAAATTCCCCTTTTGAGGTTGATTTTGCTCGTTTGGTGGAGAATCTTGTTGACGAGTGCTCTGCTGATAATCTGGGATTGCATGAACTGAATTGGATACAGGAATGACATAGGAAACATTCTGATGTTGATGATGATTGTTTCCTCCCCTGATTATCTTCTTTGAAAAGTCATTACCAAACTTCTTCACACTACCAGCTGAGTTACCTTCTTCAAACAAACATTCCTTTCGGACATCCTTTTATAGAAGCGCTTTCATATCCACCTCTCTGTGGAAGTCAGCAGGTGTACTGACTACTGTCCCCTTGGGAAAGAACGAGTTCAGAGTTTAAAGAAAGACCTTTGCCATCCTTTCTTCCATCATAGGAGGATTGACTTGGGCAGCAACTAGAGCCTCAACCAGAGTAGTCAGATGCTCCATACCAGCCTTCAAAGTAACCACCTCTTTACGGAGCTCAAGAATCTCTTGTTTGATGCTTTCCATTTCTTCTTAGCAAGAGTGTTGTACTGATGATACCAGGAGAAAGGAAATAAGGCTCTGGAAAACTTCTTTAGAAAGCAGAACCAAATGCAGAATGATGCATGCAATGCAAATAATTTGTTTTTTTTTATTTGAGTTTCAAGGAACTTAGGATATTAACTTGTAAACACTCAACATTGGACTAAAGCTTCGATTAAGTTATCATCAAAATCAATCATCCATTTTGGTGGATTAGAGTTTTCACCCCATCAACACCCAAGATCCATTGAGTTTGATGAAACTTATGATGTTTACAAGGAAAGACGTCTAAGTTCCTTGAAAATCAAAAGAAAAAGAGTTTTCATGGATGCATGAATGCATGGTTTATGCATCAACCACAATCAAGAGCATGCAAGGTCACATAAGATCATAGTTCAAAGGTTCGACGTCACGAGCATGGAGCCATGGGTCTAACCATCCCAAAAGGTATGATCTAAGGAATTTTGTACCTGCCAATCGAGTTCTACAAAGGTTCCCAGAGTTTTCAATCTTCTATTGGATATTACCGGCACGCACAATTGCTCATGGGCGCCAATAATATGCCTAAAAAGACCTCGTCTGAGCGTAGTATCGCATGACAACAAGCTCAAATTGGTACTTGATCTTGTTTCTGCACTACATCCTAAAAAGGCTTAGATGGGTTAAAAAGGTTCTAGGTCATTCAGCTTCTACGGACACTCACTATTGAAAGTAATAGCGTTATCACGATGGTTCGTAACAACCTCTACTACCTTCCATGAGGCCTCCACTGATTGGGGTTCCACCATATGACGCTCATGGTAAGGATTGCTCCTGACATGCGACTATTGGTCTTATCACCTCCTATCTCAAGTTACTCACCAAAGTCCGGGTTAGAACTTTATCTCATCACAGAGGAACCATCGAGCACCAAAAAGAAAAAAAGAAAATAAACAAACAAACAAAGCACACAACAATATATACAGATAAACAAAAATAGGCTTAACACACTTAAAACTGGATCCCCAGTGAAGTCGCCATTTTTCAGTAGCGGGGAAAATCTGATATCGAAGCCATGAAATTGACTCGAATCAATATTTCGTTTGAAATCGCCACCGCGCTTTATTTTTTCAAAGGAAAAGGGAAAAGAACGAAAAACCCAAAGTTTTGTTTTTAAAACAAGAAAGAGATCTCAGGTACGGGTGTTGATTATATGAGGGGAAGGTTTAAAGCACCCCTCATATCCGTGGTACTCCACGGGAACCTTTTTGAAAATCTGTGTGTGTGTGTGTGTGTGCGCTAAAAAAGGGTTTGTTTTATTTTTAAAATAAGCTCGGCAAAGCGTTAAGCTTTGGGCCTACATACCTCCTCGGTGCAATGGAGAAGTCAGAGCTAATGTAGTTCCGCTTTTTTGGGAAAATACGTTTTTAAAACGAATAAACACTTTGTTGTCGTTAGAGAGAAATACTCAGCCATTGATCTTGAGCATGAGAACAAACAAGTTCTTTGCATCGCAAATGAAAGAAGGGCTCCAACTCGGATAAAATCAACGAGTATGCCACTAGCTCTCTCACGCGGAAAAGATCTCGTTATTATCAATCAATTTCAAAATCGTGGGGTATAACCACTCGTTTCGACAATTAACGATGTCTAAACTTTTGAAGAAAAGCCACTAAGGGCGAAAGATATTTTTAAGAAAAAGTTTTGAAAAGGTTTGCAAACATAAGAATGTTTTGGAAAAAAGAGAGAAGATTTTGAAAATTTAAGAATGGGAGGAGATGAAGAGGCTATCCTATTGCGTAAAATAAAAGCTAAGGAAAGAAACGGTCTAACCAAGTAAGAAGCCAACACTTGACATTAAGAGTCAAGGTAGATTTCCCATCCTTTGGAATTATCGATATCAACACATTAACACTTGGGGATCCAGATGAACTTATTGTCTTAGCACCACTTTTCATTAAGCACATTAAGATTCTGACGAAAATCGGGCAGAGTAACGGCTGTTTTCGGGTAAAATCCTTATCTCAATGCCTTGGAATTAACCATCAAGGGCTTTCAAGGAAATACCTGCACACATAAACATACAACAGAACAATGCCAGACAGACAGAACAATCACAGGATAGTAATAGAATGAGTCCAGAGGTACTAGGTCCATAAGTCCGAATCTCCAAAGTGCTAGGGATAGTAACCGATAGTCCAAAGAGAGCCTTATGTATTTTTTTAGATTTTGGTTATTTATTAGTGTTTTAGCAAGAAAAGATAAAGTATGGTCCAAGTGGACAAAGGAAAAATGGCGGAAGCATAAACATATGTCCAAGTGGACAAAGAGAAAATAGCGGAATTATAAACGTCCAAATGGACAAAGAGAAAATGGCGGAATGTAAATATGATGAAATGATAAAATAAAGCGATAAAGCGAGAAATATAAAGAGCGGTATAATAAATGGCGGAAATTAAAGTTAGTGGTTAGATGTTAAAGATAACCATCTTGAAACTTGTCAAGTATGTTATCAAAGTTAGTAAGAAAGATCGATGGTGAGTGAATGATGTACTCGGATTTAAAAGGTCAATGGAAACTTATCAGAAGCTTGATAAAATCATAGCGACTACACGATAAATTTCCATAAGTCATAAATCAACCGCATACAATTCTCTTCCATATTTGATCTTTTATCGAGTCGGGACAAATGTAGGAGAACTCTCCATGTATCAAGATCATCAATCAAAAGAAATAAGAAGGAGAAGAAGAAATGATCTAGCCTTTATCAAGAATCCATAGAATTCTCAAGATATCAAGACTTTCATCGATCAAGAGAAAATAAGATGAAAAAAGATAAGAATGAAAACAAATTGATCTAGTCTTTATCAAGAATCCATAGAATTCTCAAGATATTAAGACTTTCATCGATCAAAAGGAAATAAGATGAAAAGATAAGAATGAAAACAAATTGATCTAGTCTTCATCAAGAATCCATAGAATCCTCAAGATGTTAAGACTTTCATCGATCAAAAGAAAAATAAGATGAAAATAAGAATGAAAACACAAAAGATAATCAACTCACACTATCATTGATATCATTCATCCATTTTGGTGGATTAGGTCATTTCAAACCTATCAACACCCTAGATCCAATGATATTAATGAAGTGTAGGAAGAAGGAAGCCAAAACAAGCACAAAAAAGGCAAAAAAACCACATTCTGCCTGCTGGAAATCGATTTCATGCAGGGGGAAATCGATTTCCATAGTGCAATTTTCAAAAAAACAAGTTACGTTCAGCAGGAAATCGATTTCAGCCTTAAGGAAATCGATTTCCTCAGTGTAAATTTCAGCAAAAACAACATTTAAAGGCATGAAACTTGATTTGAACAAATATACAAACACCTTATGATCACACATCAACTTGAGCACGAATTTTCCATCAAATTACTATCAATTAGCACCAATATAGCATCAAAGATGCATCACACACAAGCACAAAAGAATTGCATTATGATAGATGAAAAAAGATGATGAAAATTACCAAATCTTGAACAAAACTTAGATCTACTTCAAGAATCACCAACACAAATCTTGATCTCTCAACAATTGAAGAAAAAAGAGTGAAATGGATGGTGGCTTAGCTCAAAATTTGTGAGGTTCAAGATGTGACTCACAAATTTTATGAAGGAAAAAGAGCTTTAGTGAATTTTGGTAGGGATGAGGAGAGAAATTGCAAGGGATTTTTTGGCTCTCAAAGCTTGAGAAATGAGAGACTAGTGGGCTCTATTTATAGGATGAGAGCAAGAGTAGTGGTAGTTTGGTCTTTTTGCATTTGGTAATTAGCTTGTGTTTAATTGGTCATTAAAGTGGTATTTAAATGGTAAAATGAGGTTTAAGTGGGTTTAATGAAGGGATTAATTTTGATGAGGTGGAAAATTGGTAAAATGATCAAATAAAAAGGTGCCAAAATGATGTCAAGCTTCCTTCCTTATATTTTTTGAATTTCGCCTTAAGGAAATCGATTTCCCCAGGAGTGAAATCGATTTCACTCTGTTCCAGAAGAGAATTTGGCGCAAAATACACTAGGGAAATCGATTTACCCAGGAGGGAAATCGATTTCATGCTGTCCAGAATGTGATTTTGTTGAAGATTGCTGCAGGGAAATCGATTTACCCAGTAGGGAAATCGATTTCATCAGTCAAAAATTTGAAAAATGCCTTGTTTATTGCATGTCTTGGCTTGGTACCTATAAAACAAAAGCCTACAAAGAAACAAAGCAATATTTTTGGTATTTGGGTTAGTATAATATGCATACAAGATAAACAATCATTGGTGCTTGATGGTCCCTCTTATTGATGAGGTGAGTGCAACACCATAAACAAAACTTCCAAGTGAAGCTCTTGATTAGTGATTGGGATATGAATGATATAGGATCTTAGGGTCAAAAATTGGGGTATGACACTCATCTTCATTTTCATTTCATCTTTTTACTCTCTCTCTTCATTCATCCCTCTCTTTCTTTTCTCATTCATCGCATAAACCCTAGTTTGTGACAACATCTCAGTATATCACCATGAATCCTTCGTCAAGTTCATCAAGCCAAGCAGAAATGTCTTCTACTCATATGGTTTTCAGCAAGCATGGGTATGCTCCATTGAAGACCTGTTCTATTCCTACATCAGAAATGGAAGTTCTTTGTGAATCTTCAGTGGATTTTGAAAATCTAAAAGTACATGGTTTCAAACCCGATGCAAAGACAATGGCTCAAGGCTGGTCAAACTACCTTGATAGATTGGTTGGACCAATTCATCCTGCTCTAGTGAAAGATTTCTGGGCTCATGCAACGGTTACCCCAACTGCAATCATCTCCTTCGTGTTAGGGCATGAAGTTGTGATAACTGAAAAGCTGATAAGGAAGCTGTATAACCTGGATGATGAAGAAGGAAGTACTGGTCCTCTTCATGGCAAAGTTTGTTGGCCACAGGTTGAGAGACAAATATCTAATTCTACTGGTATTTCATCTCATCAAACTGGTGTGTTGAAACCGTTCTACCAAGTTTGGGCTGAGATTATTCTAGGGTCTCTCCATCATAGAAGGAGATCGTTCTCCTCCACATACATTAGTCCTGATCATAAATATACTCTCTTCTGCATTGGAAGAAGAATTAAACTCAACATCTCCAATATTCTTTTTCAGAATTTGAAGACTTCTATTGAAGAGTCAAGAGATGAAGAACGTGAGAAGTTTCCTCACCTTCCAAGAACTGCTGTTCCTTTCGCCAGAATGATTTCTGACATTCTGATAGAAAGTGATTTAATGGATTCCCTAAGGACTATTGGAACGTCCAAATTCTTTGGAGTCATTCAAGGACATGTCATTAATGGCTTTGATCTGCAAAGGTTGGAACTTATTCAGAATGTAATTTCTGCTCCAGTAATCTTCCCAGATATTCTGACCAAAAGAATTCTGGTTGATGGCTTTTCTTCCTTGTTTAAAGAAAAACTTAACAAGTCAGTTAAGCATTATTTTGAAGCTTCTGTGAGAGCTCAATCTTCTGTTGATCCTGCATGGATTCGTGGAAGAGTTCTTCCTTCTCTGGCTGACTTACAAAAGAAGGATCAGAAGAAGAAAGAAGCAAGGCTGAAGAGAAAGGCCCAAGAAGAAGAAGCCAAGCAAGCCAAGAAGCAGAGGGTCACTTTTGATCCTGTCAAAGTAAATTCCAAAGAATATCAAGAGCAGCGCATCAGGGAGTCTTTCCGTGCTGAAAGAACTAACAATTTTCCCAGGCAAGTATACCAACCACCTCCTTCTGAACCTCAAACTTCTCTCCCCATCCCAAACAGTATCCAACCTCCTCCTTCTGAACCTCACAACACCTTCACCATTCCAAATCCTCCCCAACCATCTCTTTCTACACCTGTTTGAACCCTGTTCCACTAAATGTCTATCCCTCAACCCCTTCTGATATCCCATCCTCATCAACCCTCCCCATAGATATTCCATCTTCATCAACCACAGCAGCTCCACCTTCTATATCCCATCCCTTACCTTCCAGAAAATCCAACCCATATTGCCTCCTTTACCCTGACTACAAATTCACCTTCAACCCTCCTGAACCTGAACCTCATATCTTCCTGGAGTTGTTCAAACATGAATTTGTCTATAGGCTGGATCTCTTGAGAGATGCCTTCTTCAATGATCTTGATGATGTTTCTACTAGAAACATTTGGAGAAGCTTTCGACAGGATTTTCAGGTTGAAGCAATGAAAGTCCAAAAGAGACTAGTGGCTGCTGCACCTGATTATGTTGGATATCGTCTAGAAGCTAATGATGGTGTATACTATCATCCCATCAGAAACAGTAGAGTTCTTGAAGAGAAGATGTTTGTTGATGAATTGCTAGATAACCCCTGTAGGGAGATTGTGGTTTGGAGACCTAAGTATCCAGTTCTGACTGGAGACTTCAAGTGGCTGTTTGACTTTCTGAGGGAGAATCCTTCTGAGAAGTCCCCCAATATGGTGATTCCAGAAGTTGTCTATCCTCCAGAAGTTGAAGGTCCAACTCCACCAAGGAATCTTGCTGCCATTCTTCAAGCACTTGAGAATGGAGATTCTGATCTTCCTGCTCCTGAGTATGAAGAAGATGCTTCTAGGGAAGAAGCTGATGCTGAAGATCATCCTGCTGGGAATATTCCTATTGAGGAAAATCATGATGATGATCTGACAATGGATGCTGCAGTTGAGAATGATGTCCCTCTGAATAGAAGTTGTGAAGCTTCTTCTGGTGAACCCTCTCTTCTGGTGAATACTCTAGAGGTTATTCAAAAGAATCAATCTGATCTGGCTTCTCGCATGGACAAGCAAGATGTTATCAATGATGAGTTTTGCTCATTCATGGAGAAGCAGTCTAAGAGCAATGCTGGGATTCATGACATGCTGGCCAAGATTATGTCTAAGCTAGGCTCGTCTTAGTCTTTTGTGTCTTAGTTGTTTCCTTTCTTTTTGCCTCTGCTTTGTGCATCTATCTTCTCATCCCTTGTATCTTCTAATTATTTCCAATGAATGAAAATCTTTTATCCTTCTCTCATATTGTTTTGTTTTTCATCTGAATCTTTTGTGTTTTTGATGTTATGACAAAAAGGGGGAGAAACTGTGATAAATGATCTGATTTATATTATCTGTTGCTGGGAGTAAGTCTCCACATTTCTAACAAGAATTTGCAAGTTCTATGTCTTTGAGTGTTTTGCAGGATTAAAGAAATTCTAAAAAAGCTCAACATGAGAAGCAAAGACATGAGGAAAAGCAATTCTGTATGGAAACAAGCTCATGGAAATTGAAGCAAGCTGAATGCTGTGAAGCTTCAAGATCAAAAGCAAGAAGGAAGAATGTTTTGATATTCTGATGATAGAATATGCTCTAACACATTTTTTCCTTATATGTTCTGATGCATGTTTTTGTTCTAAATATGCTCTGAAACATTATTGTTTATGCTCTGATACATATTATATGTTCTGATACATATTTTATGTTCTGATTTAGTCATGCTCTGACTTTTGTCGTTCAGTTTGTTCTGTAACATTTCAGGATGTAGAGATGCTCTGATGATGCTCTGGTGCATTCAGCAATGTTCTGATACAATCTAGCATGCAATGATTCAAGAAGAAATTCAAAGCTCTGAAGCTGTCCTTTGGAAGCAAGAAGCAGAAGCTATGAATGTTCTGAAGATCTAAGCATATGTGATCGTCTCAACTGAAATGGAAAATACTCAGGGAAGTCCTTTATTTATAAATATCTTCTAGTATTTATTTCAGGGGGATTATTTATCTCAGGGGGAGATTGTTAATCTCAGGGAGAGACATATTCACACACTATGTTTATATGCTTATGCTATAACTGTGTAATTGTCTTTAGCCGTCTGATATTCTGATTGCAAATTCATATCATTTATATATGTTTTTGTCATCATCAAAAAGGGGGAGATTGTTAGAACAAGATTTGGTCTAATCAATATTCTTAGTTTTGATGATAACAATGTATATGAATTTTGTATGAGATAATGTGGTACTCTAATCCTATGCAATTTCCATTTCAGGAATCATATAAAGAGTATGCACAAAATCAGCGCAAGAAGCACTGACTCAGAAGGTTCAGCATGCAACATCAGAACATGGTCTGGCAAGACATCAGAAGATGGTCAAGAAGAATCAGAACATGGTCTATGGAAGCATCAGAAGAACTTGAGATCAGAAGCAGAAGCACTGAAGTTCTCATGGTATCACGCTAAGAAGCACTTCAAGGTCAGAAGACAAGAAGATGCTTTGCACCAAGCTGTTTGACTCTGATGATATTCAAACGTTGTTTACACAAACATCAGATCAGAAGCAAGTACAAGATGGCAGGCTACGCTGACTGACAAAAGGAACGTTAGAAGCTATTAAAGGCAACGTCAGTAGACACAGCGAAAGCAAGGCTCGAGGTAGTTGACAAAAGAGTGAAACATTAAATGCAATGTTGTACGGATCACGCAAAGCATTAAATGCTCCCAACGGTCATCTTCTCAAACGCCTATAAATTGAAGTTCTGATGAGAAGCTAAAAACAACACTCTGCGCAAATATACAGAAACGCTGTCAAATTCAAAAAGCTCTCAAACTTCATCTTCAACCTCACTACATTGTTGTTGTAATATATTAGTGAGATTAAGCTTAAACTTAAGAGAAAATCACAGTTGTGATAATAGCTTATTAAGAAGCATTGTAACTCTTAAAAGAATTTGTTTACATTAAGTTGTAAGAACTAGAGTGATCAGGTTGTGATCAGAATACTCTAGAAAGTCTTAGAGGGTATCTAAGTAGTTTGTTCCTAGAGTGATCAGGTTGTGATCAGGATACTCTAGAAGACTTACAAGTTATTTAAGTGGAAAACCATTGTAAACTTGTGTGATTAGTGGATTAAATCCTCAGGTGAGGTAAATCACTCCAAGGGGGTGGACTGGAGTTGTTTAGTTAACAACGAACCAGGATAAAAATCATTGTGCAAATTGTTTTTATCTTACAAGTTTTAAAGCTACACTTATTCAACCCCCTCCCCCTTCTAAGTGTTTTTCTATCCTTCAATTCATACAAAAACAGCATAAGGTTCCCGTAGAGTACTACTTATAGGGTATTAATACCTTCCCTCTGTATAACCAACTTCCCAAACCCCAGATCTCTATATTAGGTGAAATCCCCACACCTAAGCATCCAGGGTGGATTTAGATTTCCCCCCTTCCTCCTTGTTAGGATAAATTAAAAGTTCTAGTGTAAACCATTTAAAGAAAGGTGGCAACACCTGGACCCAAAGTCTTAAGTTATTTCTTCGCGCGCTACAACTACTAAGTTGTTTTGAGCAACCTGCTATATCTCTTTTGCTTCTGCTATGAAGTTAACTTTTATGAGACTAAATATTGTGAGCTGGAATATTGTTATTAATTGTTCTATTAATGACTCCACTACGATGACATATTATGGAAATGTATCATTATATAAAAATGTGATACCAATCAGATGATTTGGAATGTCGTGTAAACATCCCAATTATATATTTGTGACCTTGAACTATTATGTTGAAACCCTTGAGACAGAGCAAGAAGAGTGTTTTTTATGTGTGTGACACCCTATGTGGTTGTATTTATAATTAAATTATGTGATATTACATGTGAGTGGTTTAGGGTGTTACACACATTATTCTATTTTTACCACAACTACTAGTTCGTGGTGGTAAAAAGGATATTTACTATCACACCCTTCATAATCACTGAATCTCAACCGTGATAAAATCCTTCTCCCAATTGCGGTGACATATTCTTTTTATGGTAGTGACGTTTACTTTTATCAATAGTGGGGAAATTTTTTATATATTTGCCTATATAAAGGCGCAACACGTTCATTCACCTTTTCACTTAATCTAACCAATTCCAGCATCAAACTTCATCTTCATTCTTGTTGTGTTCTTGTATCAATGACCCTGAAAATTTAGGATTTTAATATAGTACAATAGTGTATTCAAAAACTTGGTTTAAAGATTAATGTCAAATTTCACTTTATCAAATAAATGGTATGATTGAACCACTACTACCAAATATACCTTTGGTAACATCATATTCCTACAACCGTTTAAATAACCATAGTAATAACACATTTTCACATGCTTGTATTTTTTAATATTTTATTAAAATACATTTTATTACGTTCCTTAATCACAACACTAACAATTTTTCTTCTTTTTTGTTACAAAATGAGGTTATCATTATAGTCTTATAGATAGATTATAATAAAAATACTTATTACCACGGTTAATACCAAAAAGCATTGTGAATAGTACTTACATATTATCACAGTTGTTTTTAACAATCGTGGTGATAATTTTTACATATATATAAGCGAAGTTATCAAGCTTCGGTGCTAAATTGGCGTCACTCTCAAAACAAAACCAAAACATCGCTCTCTTCCACATGCAAAATACTCGTCCTCATAAGCTTCTTCAAACTTAAAGGAAATCAAGTTCATCCGCTTTCTCTTTCTTCTTCTTCTTCATAAGCTTTCTTTCAAGTTATTCATACGTTTTCTTCCTTTTTTCTCAAAACAAAACCCTAACATCTTTTTCTTCCACATGCAGCGAACTCATCTTGATAACGTTCTTCAAACTAAAAAGGAAATCAAGTTCATACACTTTATCTTTCTACTTCTTCTCCATTAGCTTTTTTCTATTTTTTATATATGTTCCATGTGTGACACTAGTTCCTCTTAAAAAGAGTTTTTTTCATTTGCATGATTTATTTCTTTTTTGGATTATGTTTCCGTTTATGTTAAGATGTTATTAATGCTAGTTTATGTTTTCAAATCAGGTTAACATCTGAAGTTGTTCATCTTTTGAAATCATGTTCAAGAATTTATGTTTCCAAATCTGATTGAGTTTATGTTTTCAAACATGTTTACATTTGGCATGGTATTTTTTGATTTGTAGGAAAGTGAATGAAAACAATTAACTTAAGAAAGCGCATACTATGGATGTGGTTCACAAATGATTTGTGTTTCTATGGTGAAACAATACAAGAAGTATGAAGCTATTGTGGAAGATTTATATGTCTTGTAATTTTTCTTCATATCAATGTAACACCCTTCAAACCCCGCGGAGTAATAAGATAAATTCAGAGTAAAACATGTAAAAGGGATGTTACAACTCGCAAAATAACATTTTAAAACCATATGTCATGCTTACCACGAGGAAACTCAATAAGCAATATTCACCAAAACATGTTTAACACAGCGAAATAAGTTCATAAGTTGAATAATAACAAAAAATCAGTTATCGACTCCAAGAGGTCACCACCTCATAACTCAACAAAATTATTCAAAAAATATAATTAAGAGTTTATCAAAACAACTCTAAAATAAACGAGTGTTCCCCCAGTGTTACAAGATCAGAGCATGAACCCGACACAACTGACTCTAAACGGATTAACTCTACGAGCTATCCTCACCAAATCAAAAAAGTCGCTACTCCTCAATCTAACAATGATCAACAGTGAGGATACTGAGACATATTCACAATTAACAAATGTTATGAGTTCATAAACAACAAAACATCATAAATACATTGTTCACCCTATCATACATATTCTAGATTTTAGAATTATTTACACAACAATTCATGGAATACAACCAAATACAATTCACCACACAACATTATATGTATATGAATGCATGCATATACCACCGGGATACATCCACAATATGAATATGAACGCATGCATCACAACTAGCATACATTTCATCAACACCAAAATAAGATGAACACTATCATCAGAAACCGAATCATCGGAACAACTCCAAGTATAATGGATTCATGCTTCAATATCGATCAAACAATTACATTATACATATTCACACCGAAACACAACATCACCACATTGTCACAATCAGCAAATTATGCGCACAATGTATAAAAACACCACAAAGAATTTAATCGAGATTTTAAAAATAAAATCGAACCATTGGTCATTAAACTAATTTATTCGATAGAAAATCCAATTATCTTTCCAACGCACAAAACGGCGCTCAAAACGAACTTACGGTTTGAAAAATACGAATTTTTAAAATATTTAATTTTTCCAAAAAAGCTACAGTGTAACCGGTTACAAAAATGGCGTAACCGATTACACACACGAAAAATCATTTATTTTCCAAAAATGCTTCAGTGTAACCGGTTACCAAGAATAGTGTAACCGATTACACTTGACGTAACTCTATTCGCTATTTTTGAAAACACTCGTAATCTGTTACCGTAACCGGTTACCAGTCCCAAAACCCAATTTCCAGAAAATTCACGTTGTCGTAATCAGTTACCGTAACTGATTACGCACGACCTGTAGTAGAAAATCAACATCTGGCAGCAACTCAGCTCTTTTAATAATCTCCATTTCGTACCAACACGAAAACTACACCAATACAGAGCCAATTTCGGTAATTTAACGCAATTCTATCATACAAAGAGTCTATCTAACATCAAGGATCATCCACAAACATTCAATTACATCAAAATATTGAAATTGACCCTAAAGGTTTCAAAACCCCAAAATCTATAACATATACAATTGGGAAGAACTAACCCACCTAATCAATCCTATCATTCATAAACCAATAATAGATGATAATCGGAATTAGTCCCCATTTACCTTAGCCAAGAATTTAATTCTTCCTCTTCCTCTTTCTCTGCTCTTTCACGTACTCTGAGTTCTCTTCTCCTTTCTCCCTTTTTGCTTCTAATTTCCTTTCTTTCTCAATTTCTACTATTTTATGAAAAATATAATAATAGTTAGTAAGGCCTACACTAGTTAGCACCTCCCTTCTACTAGCCATCACACCAAGCCCAATTACTTTATTTTTCATAATTTTCCAATAAACCACCAATATTCCAATTAATTCCAATTAAATAATTAAATTTCAATTAAATTAAACAATGGAAATTATGGGGTGTTACAATCAACACAATGTAGATCAACTTCAAATTATTCCATGAATCTTTTTGATAAAATGTATGTTGTTGTTGTTTTGTTGATAAATGATGATAAATATTGATGTAATTTGTTGCTGTTGATAAATGTTTCTCAGAAGATTCAGTTGCGTTTATTATATCGTATGAAGATATATTAGGG
The DNA here is from genome assembly GCF_029867415.1 of Vicia villosa. Taxonomy (NCBI): domain Eukaryota; kingdom Viridiplantae; phylum Streptophyta; class Magnoliopsida; order Fabales; family Fabaceae; genus Vicia; species Vicia villosa. Next base: position 190,912,222 of record NC_081181.1, read on the forward strand.
GTGACAAAACGGGTCCCCCGCCCCGCCAAAAAGCGAGCGGGGCGGACAAGCCCTCCAAGTAAAGTGGACATAAAAATCATGCCCGCCCCACCAAGGTGGCGGGTTGGCGGGCGGTGGGCTTACCCACTTATTTATTTATTTCATTTTATAATAGATTAATAGTATTTTTTTACCTTTCAATTAAATTTTTCACTTATTTTACCTAAAAAATATTGCATATATTTTTAAATAAATATATAAAATAAAAACATCAAGAATTTGAATTACTAGAATTAACTAAAAAAGGGCGGACTAAGGCGAGACGAGCTTAACAAATAGGTGAAGTGGACTTTAGTGGGCAGCGGGTTTTCGCGGGGAGGGAAGCGAGTTTTGGCGGGACGGGCTTTGGTGGGCGGAAGACCGAAAATCCAAACCCAAATCCCCATTTATTGGCGAGTGCGCGGGCTGGCCCAGCGGGCCATCGTCAGTTTTGCCACCCCTAATGTAGATTGCTTGTTTCACTAACCCTTCACTGAACATGCATTCGTTTAAATTGATTTAGAAAATAATAATTTGAAAATTAAGTTATATTTGAAAACCAACTTAGATCAATCAATAACTTTTGAATTGCATACATCTCGTAATTCATTTATCGCTCTTTAACACGTAAAATTTGGTTCAATGCCCCAAATTATTCAAAGAAATGGTTCATTCTCTTTTATTTTATATTACAAAACATCACATTAATTGATAAATTCCTAATCATCTTCATCGCTCTCATCGTAATAATCATCATCATCGATTAAAATAATGACCATGATGGTGATGGTGATGATTCTGAATTAGTCAACATATTGATGTTTTGCAAAATAAATTAGGGGATAATGAATTGTTGCTGTGAAGAACTTGGGGCATTGATCCAAATTCTAAGTGTTAAATAGCAAGAGATGAATTATGAGATGCATGTAATTCGAAAAACAATGGTTCGTTTAAATTGTTTTTTAAGAAAAAATTTCAAATTATTATCTTCTATACACTAGTACAAAAAGATCAATATAATTTTAAAATTTACACCCAATATACGAAAAACGGGTGTAAATTAAAAATGCGGTGGCAATTTTGTAAATAATATATCATTTTAAATATTATCAGGTGATAATTTACACCCTATTTTTTAAAAACGGGTTTAAATTAAAAATATTATTATAATCAAAGTTCAATTACTCCCTTTAAACAAAAAATGGGTGTAAATTTATATGAAAAAAAATTGTTTAAATTTATAACTCAAAATATATAAACTATATAGCATTTTAATAAATAATTTAAATATTATTAATAAATTAATGAATGAATATTAATGAATCTAAATTTATTAGGTGAATAAAATAGTTTAAACATTATAAAAAACTCTTTATTAGGTGAAACATTATACTTTTAAACAAAATTCTTTAAATTTATTAATATAATAAAATACTTTCTCTATTTTCTATTGAACTCTTTTACGGAACTCATTTTCAACTATTTCAGAAAACCCATTTTTAATCTAACTCTGTTTCATTCATGCATTTCGGGCGCTGCTTCAGGCCATGGCAATTTCGGAATTCAGCGAGTTTGATTGGAAAAGAGGTTGATTTCGGATTTCTGCGAAGTTTGATTTCTCTAAACCACACTACAATACCCTTGCAGTGACGACACCGTTCCCTCACTGAAAAACGAAGATCTCTTCTTCGCTCACACTCATTTCATCAAAACGTTTACGACAACGAAGCTGAGGGGAAACTATTGCAGTGACGACAACGAAGCTGAGAAGAAATTATTGCAGTGACGACACCGAAGCTGAGAGGAAACCATTTCACAGTGACGACAACGAAGCTTAAAATCTGGTATCGATCTCGATTCCATTCTCAATTTTCTACGGCTGATCTATGGCTGTTAACGATCATGCATATTCAATTTACACAGCGAAGTTAGGGTTTAATTGATTTGTATTCATTTGCAGATAACTGAATCGTGATCATGTGGGGGAGATTTTCCTTTTCCTCTCTCCTTGTTAAAGATTCTACGCACGCCACATGTTTGTTACTTTGCTGGTTTTGTCATCTTTCTCACCAGTTTGGAAGCATAGTTAATATCCATGAACTTGATGAATATGCTAGTATGAGAATGGTTTAGTATTGAATCTCATACATGTTTCCATTTCACCGATTCAAGATACTGTTATTCTTTATCTGCAGGTTCATGCTTTGCAAGATTGGATAATATTTTGTTAAACAATAAAAGTGGAGATTAGTAAGGTTTATTTTAACATGAACATTGTTTAGTATTTTCTTATATATTGTGCGGTTATATGTGAATCTGAAGTACTGTCAAAACATTGTCCATCTAAACATTGATGAAGATGACTCAAGTTGTTCTTCATTCAAAGATGCTTTTGGATCATTCTCTTCAAAATGTTTAACAATGAAAAGGGAAGATGAACAAGGTCTTGAAGAATGGGAACTTTCAGAAAGTCCTCAACAGTTTTATGTCAAAGAAAAAGAGAAGCCTTCTTATGCAATCCAACATTCAGATATTGAAGCCATGAAGGAAAAGTTTTCGAAGCTCTTACTCGGTGAAGATGTTACAGGAGGAACTAAGGGCATCGCTACCGCCTTGGCACTGTCTAATGCCATCACAAACTTAGCAGGTATGAACTTTTCCATTTTACTATCATGTTTTATTTCATTTCATGAAATTAATTACAAATTTTCTATGATACCATTTTCTTTAAGGACATTATTGACGAATTAGTAGTTAATGTATGTACTTCAATGATTATGTGCAGTTACTGTTTTTGGTGAGCTGTGGAAACTGGAACCTTTATTGGAAGAAAGGAAGTGCAAATGGCGAAGAGAATTGGGTTGGTTACTGTCTCCTACTAACTATATGGTTGAGCTAGTTCCGGCTAAGCAAAACACTGCTAATGGTCGGATCTTTGAGGTATCTTTCATTTCAGCTTGGTAGAAAAAGAATAAACTATTTTATACATCACCTTGCAACAAAGAGTTATTTTTTTTCTTGGAACAGATCATGACACCGAAAGCCCGTGCAGACATTCACATGAATCTTCCAGCACTCCAGAAATTGGACTCTATGCTTATCGTACGTCATCTCTTTACTATAATCAACAATGATCTTGAAATTTTTTTCCTCAAATTTATCCGTTCTAAGAAAAGTCTCCTTATTGACTCGTAATTTCAAACTCTATTTTCTGTCATTGTTTTCTCCATGTATATGCAGTTTTGCACGAGATCTTTACAGTTACACTTTAGGCTACTACATCTTATTCAGATTATTTGTTGTTGACAGGAGGCCCTTGATTCGATGGTGAAAATAGAGTTTTGGTATGCAGAGGGAGGAAGCCGGACCGAAGGGAGAGACACGAGTGAACGGCATAGTAACAGATGGTGGCTTCCATCGCCTCAGGTGCCAAAAACTGGCCTTTCTGATACTGAAAGAAAGAGGTTGTTTCATCAGGGAAGGATGGTACGTCAAGTATTCAAGGCTGCCAAATCTATCAATGAAAATGTGTTGCTTGAAATGCCCGTGCCAGCAGTTATTAAAGATGCACTTTCAAAGGTAAAATAGTTTTGTAATATTGAATAACTACAAAGGAAATTAAATTCTAATGCTTTAAAGGCATTTAACTTTAGACGCTTAATATGTGATTTGGTTCTTGATTAATGATTTAAATCGATCTTTTATATGTTTGTATATTGCAGTCAGGAAAGACAAACCTTGGACAAGAACTAGAACTGCACAAGGTTTTGACAACTGAATCAAGTTGTGGAGAAGACATTCTTAAATCTCTGAATTTGAAATCCGAACATATGGCTCTCGAGACTATTAATAAACTGGAAGCTGTTATATTCTCATTGAAAGAGAGAACTATAGAACAAGTCACAGGAAAATCACCCGTTAGAACTTCATGGTCATTTGTGAAGGGCCCTGTGTCTGAAATTGATAAAATAGAGTTATTATTGGACCGTGCCGAAACACTATTACAGTTGCTTAAAATCAGATACCCCAACCTTCCTCAAACATTTCTAGATGCTGCTAAAGTACAATATGGCAAGGTAAACTATTATTGTTTAAATTAATAATAATATGTTTTGTCTTAACAATATTCATCCAATCCATATTATTATTTTAGCTCAAAATCATTTTCAAAAAGAGTTGACTAATTATTATTATTATTATTATTATTTTAATTGTTATCATTATTATTTTTTATTAATATTATGTCAATGTAATAAATAATATATTATTATAGTATCTTATTTATGTTTTTCTATTTCTTCTCTTTTAAAAATTAATTTGATTTTCTGCAAAACTTGATGAATACACGTTTTGACAGAGCAAGTTATGATGAGTGTGGTCCATATCCATGAAGTTTAGAAGTAATAAATCCATTCCCTTAGAATGATGGACCAGTCAACATTTGGCAAGGCCGAAAAGATAAGTTCATTATACATCTCATAGAAAGTTCCCTTGATTTGTAATCACATGCTTCCTGTAGGTTGTCATATATTTATCTTGAAAAATAATCCATGCAAGTCCACAGTTACAGCACTTATGCTTTCATAAGGTATATGATATGATATCATGTAGTGTCTATTGAAAACTAAATTGTCTACATACTGTCTTGTATTTGTTGATATGTTATAGCTAGTATAAACTGACTGTAAATCCCTGCAGTCAAGAAATTGTAATACGTTTTGATGAAGTTGCATACACATTAAATTAGGACAAATTAAATCTATCATGCATCAATAATATAGATTCGGTACTATGCATAAGAATTAAATTAAATATAAAGATAACCTATTAACTTTTATTATAGACATTATTAATGCTAAAGTACTCGTGTTATTGAGGCACTTTATTTGTTTTGTTTTGTGTTGGGGCAATTTGATCCATGTGTTGAACAAGTTGCAATCTGAATTGATGTCTTTGATGGTAAGAACTAAGAACCTTAAATCTACTATCATATCTACTATCACATGCCCTTCACTCTCTCTACTCATTTTCTTTACATTATTGGTGTTGGAGTGTCCGTGTCGGAGTCTGCGCTTCATAGGCCGGCTCTCAACTTCCCAAAATCTTTACATGCTTTTAAGTTTTTCTTCAAATTTGGTTTATTATTTTATGATGCACATAATTTTTTTTTCAATTTTGTATCTGAGGAGTAAAGGGAAAATATAGTTACAATTTATCACACAACTGAAACAAGAAATTGAAATATTTGACATTTTTAATTACACAGTTCTAACAACCTAGTTTCTATTTCAGTATCCAGACAATCCTACAAGACAACAGAAGAAGGATGTAAAAGAACTGGTATTTTCTTTCCCTACTGTTTCCCTGTTATAAATTATAGAATTTCATTGTCAGAAATTAGATAACACCAAGTTTTTTTTAGTATTATAATTGATAGAAGAAACCCCTTTCAATTAAACTAATGCTTTGTTATTGTCTTATGAAACTATGATACTGATATATGATTTATCATGTTGACAAGATTACAAAATATTTTTTCTTGTTTTACCTTTCCTTTAATTAAACTTTTTCATTCAGTCAAATACAAAGAGCTATAAACAGTAATACAAAGAACCGGTAATACCAAGGTCTTATTTAGTATTATAATTTATAGGAGAAAACCCTTTCAGTTAAATTAATGCTGTGGTATTGTCTTACGAAACTACTAGTATGATGCTTGTATAAGATTTATCATATTGACAAGATTTAATATTATACTTATAATTAGTTTGAGATAAATTTTCAATTTTTTTCCTTGTTTTACCTGTCCCTTAATTAAACCTTTGGTTCATTCATTTAGTCAAAACATAAAGAACTGTAAGCGATAATATTTCCTGTGTACTAATATGTGATACTGATGGTGCTACTTTGCATCTTACGTTTATCTTTCTTGTTTTGCCATGCCTGCTATTGGGTTATTTGGGTCAAGCTGCATACCTTATGGAAAACCATGCTGATATTGGTCAGGCCTTTTGGTCATCTGTTCCGAGTAAGCTCTCTTTATAGTTTTACAAAAAAAGTCAAAACCGAATTTGAAATATTGACAATCCAATCTTGATACAATAGTCACTAATGCAACGAATGAGTGAGAGTTCCGACTAAAGACCGTCCAAATTCAAGAGTTATGACTCTTATTTATGAGCCAGGAACTAAGAATTGAGCTGCAAAACCTGCCTTGAGAAAGAGAGCACAATATTGATTTTTGGCAATTGTATAATAGTTCTGATGTGTTTTCTTTCCATTCTCTTATTGTTAGGAATTGTAAGAGTAATTACATGGTCAATATTCAAATGTAGTTTTAAGTTACATCATTGAAAAAGCTAACACCTTTTATCTGAAATAGAAAAACATAACAAAATACATTTGTTTCTATTATGCAGAGAACAATGAAGCTCATCTTGCTTTGGGGACTACCCTGTTTCATAGCGGAATGTGCATACAAGATATGATCAGCTTTGAAGGTACAATAATGCTAATAATGTTTTCATTTTATTTTTATTTTTATTTTTATAATAATTGAAAATGATGGTGTACATTAACTTTGGTTGTTGGTTGTAGATGTATTGAAGGAGTTTACTTCTAAGAAATGCGGTAAACTTGGGAAATTGCTTAAGGAAAGTGGTAATTATGGGGTTCAGATGAAAAACAAAGATTCTAGAGCACCGAAGCTAACCGTCAAGCATGGCGTAAAATTATATATGAAGAAAGTGTTATGACTTAGTTAAAATATAATTTTTATGTGTATGATTTTATAATACTTGAAATATTATGACTGTCCATGATTTTGTATACTTTTTTGGTTAATATTAAAAATATTTTGACTTAGTTAAAATATGATTTTTATGCGTATGATTTTATAGTATTTACAATATTATGACTGAAAATAAAATATAACTAAATGGTGTTTATGAAATAGGGTGTAAATAGATATAATTGTTCATTTATAAATGGCGTATTTACACCCGATTTTTACTAAAATAGGGGATAATTAAGAACATATTTACACCTGTTTTTTATTAAAATAGGGTGTAATTAAAACATAATTAAACTCAATTACACCCAATTTTTATTAAAATAGGGTGTAATTAAAATGTAATTAAGCCAAATTACACCCGATTTTTATTAAAACAAGGTGTAATTAAAACGTAATTACGCTCAATTACACACGATTTTTATTAAAATAGGGTGTAATTAAAAACGTAATTACGCCCAATTACACCCGATTTTTATTAAAACAGGGTGTAATTAAAAACGTAATTACGCCCAATTACACCCGATTTTTATTAAAACAGGGTGTAATTAAAAACGTAATTACGCCCAATTACACCCGATTTTTGATAAAACAGGGTGTAATTAAAAACGTAATTACGCCCAATTACACCCGATTTTTGTTAAAAATAACGGGTGTAAATTCGTTAGACATTTCTCACCCTGTGGATATACACCCGATTTTTATTAAAAATAATGGGTGTAAATTTAATAAAAAACGGGTGTAAATTAACATTTTTGTACTAGTGATATCAATTTTCATGGTTGTACATATTTAATGAGGTGAATGAAAAAATAAAAATTATATTTTGCAAAAGAAGATATAATGTAACATTCAGTAATATTTGTTGATTGTAAATACCATTACAAACCATACACACAAGAAAATTGTTACACTCATAGCCAACCACTCTAGGGTTAATCTATACAATAGTATTTTTGTTTACAAAATATTCTCTCCGTTTCATAAAAGTGTCTTATCTGAACAATTCGCAGTTCTTAAGAAAATAATTAAATGTATTGTTTTAGTGGGAAAAAAACTAATATCATTTACTAAAATATCTCTTATTAATTATAATCGTATTAATTATAGTTAATAGAATAGTTGAATAATGTGAAAGCGAATAAATAAGGATATAATTAATAATAGAAAATAATAATAAATGTTGGATTAGAATTGTGAATAAAGAATTATTTTGAGAAATAAAAAAAAAAGGGCAAATGACACTTTTTATGAGACTTACACATAACATTTTGGAGCTAAATTCTAGACCAGAGAAACAAAAGACACATGCATCTTTTTACCCTGTAACTATTTAATATGAATAGCTCCAATTATTTAACAAGTTGTTACAAGAACAAAGAAATAAGTATACATTACAAACACAAACTTTAATAAAAACTACAAAACACAAGTAAGCTCAAGCCAACGACATTGTCATTGGTATTTTAAGTTATTTTTTCATATATCAGTCTAATGTGTAGAAGTAGAGCCTGCCCTACAAACACATTATGCCTTTATAAACTCAACTGGGAGCTTATTACCATCCAAAGCTTGTAAAATCTTCCCATTCTCACGCAGACCACCCAAAGTACCACAAGCAAATCTACAAGTGCTACACACAGAGGGACAAAACTCAATATTATATATACCTCCAAACTGAGTCTTCGCGATTCTAAAATAGTTATAGCGATCAGTTCCCGTTATGATAAGCCTCCTTCCATTAATACTGTCCCCACTCACTTTCCATTCAGTGGATTGTACACAAATAGAAGAAGCTGAAAACTTCACCTTAAAATCCCTTTCTATTTTAATAACTTTATCTTCTTTTGCAAAAGGTGTGAAGATAACAGGTAAACCTTTTCCAAGATCTGTGTTTTCTTGACCTACATATAAAGGGCAAGAAGTGTTTCTGCTTATCAAAGTGAAGCGGCCTCCACTATCTGTTATAGCTGGTTTTATGTAATACTCTTTGCCACTCACAAGAGGGTTACCTTTTGTGTCAAGAACTTGTTCGTTTTCAGATTGTGCTAGAATTGGTGCAGCCATGAAGAGCCATAACAGAAGACTGAGGCTTGTGATTTTGATTAATTTTGTTGACATGGTTGTGTGTAAAATTTTTTAAGGGGATATTGGACTGTGTGTTAATGTTGTAGCAATTGATTGATATTTATTTATAGTTTATTTATAGGATATGATATGTGGATATTATGTTGGCGAGCGGTGGAGATATTAAACATATGTTAGGTAGATGAATTAAAGTCTAACACCACTTGCCATATTTTTCAACAATGTTACTTGTACCAGCAAACTGGTTTATTGTGGAAGGAAGGTTTGAATTGACTTTAGGTCGGCACTTTGTTAAAATAGTCAACTCTTTATAAAAATTAATTTAACCATTGAATTATATGATATTATCATGATATCTATAAAATTTTAAATAATTTATACCTATGTTGTTATATATTTTAGTAGTTGATAATTACATATATTTTAAATTACTTATTATATGTTAAAATAAATTGATGTAATAGAATTTCAAATAATTCTTTAGATTCTATAAAATTATATATAGTTAATAATACCTCGCAATTCAACAATTTGAATTCATTTAATTCATCATTTTCAATTAGTTATTGAGATGTGTATGTTTGTTGAATTTAACACCTAGTTATCAAAGTTATCTTCTCCCTCTCTTTCGCTCTCACCTAAATCGTGAAAGATTTTGGCTTATATTTGCTAACCAGGTGACTTAAAATCTTCAACGAGTCTCCCAATAAGTAGCTGCTAAGAGTCCAACATCAAACATCTGAAACGTGAAAATAAGTGGTAGTGGCCTAATAGCTGAAACTCAATAACAGATTATTCACTAAATTTTAAACGAAGCTTAAATACCATATTAAAAAATAGGTTAGATCTAGAGGCCAGTAATTTTATTAAAACTTATATCGAATTATCTATTAATAATAATAAGACATTTCTTTATTACGTTTGATTTTCTAATATAAGAAATTTCCTAAAATATCTAGTTCGTTTGATGAAGCATTGAGTATGACTTAATTGTGAGACTCCATCAAACATAAGGATGATATTATAGCATTAAGAATATTGTGTGGATAGACTAATGATCACATCTAACGTATCATGGATGAAAATTTATCAAGTCTTCACATAGGTATACATGTTAGGTGTAATATTTATATTGAATTGACAACTATAAGAATACTACATAAAATGTTATGCAAGTGCCATAATGTATTCTCGATGTGATAATGGTGTATATCACTCTTCGACCTAAAACCATCAAGGATCCTAGATGTGAAATCAAGTACTTTATTGTGGTTCAAACGTTGTTCATAACTTGATGACTATAAAGATGTTTGATGGTATTCTAAAAAATCAAGATGAGTGACATAAATGACCTAGATTAAATTTTCTCATCCAACTTATCAGAATAAATATCTAAGGAGCCAATATGACAACTAGAGAAGGATGACATGGTCAATTTTTTGTGTTTAATATAGATATAAGGGTAAAAGAAAAATTGTGAACATAGACATTATTACATAAAGGTTTCGTCAGATCACATAGCATTTCGGTAACTTGTGTAGTAATGGTGTTTTTCTAGATACCGTTCATTGTTTATTATATTAAATGTGTGATTTAGTATAATTGTCAATGTCACGAGAAACTGCAAGGTCACACACATAAGGACAGATTGATGAGAGATAAAATGAGTACATGAAGTTTATTTGATTGTTCGACTTTGTGAAGAACTAGCATTAATTATATAAATGTGTTACATTGTAAGGTATGTTGTATAAGTGAATTATAGAACACCATAGTTACCGTGTACTTATGTGGAATACGTAACACGATAAGGTATGGTGTAGTTAAGTGTAAAACACAATAACATGGTACAGTGCACTTAAATGGAATATAATACATCGTAAGGTATGATGCAGATAAATGAGCTTGTTCAACTTGAAGCCTACATAATTAATTCTATAAATAGAACCCTTGTGCTCAAGTATTCACACTTGATAAAATCTGGTATATGAAACCCTAGTCATATCCCCCCTCTCTCCAGAACCTAAATCGATGAAATTTTTTAGCCATTTTGCCTTCGGCCACCATATTTTAACCTAATTAGGCAAATGTGAAAATCTTAATTCTTTGTCTCTGAACATACACAAATTTATTTATTTTCAGATAACCAATATATTATATAATCAAATGACTAAACACATATCATCTTCTAACTCGTAAAAAAATAAGGAGATATGAAGATCATATATGTTTAGGACTCTTGTTCGATAGTTGGCAGAATAAAAGACCGAAATCATTTCTTTCACTTCTTCTTCACATATCTAGTATGTCAAACATCATTATTCATGTTACATTAATATTGTTGTTGTTGTTACTGTTGTTGTTGTTGTTGTTGTTATTGTTGTTGTTTCTATTATTGTTGTTGTTGAGATCTTAAATCATAAAGGTTTAATTTTTTTTTTGTGTAAATTGAGTTGAATGTTATATGTTGTTGTTTTTTGTTGAGATAAGTACGTTATAGGTTTATACTTTATGTTGATGTAGTTTTGTTAAGAGTTTTTTTTTTGTGTTCTTGTTTAATGTTGTTGTTTAGATTGAGATTGAATGTTAATGTTGTTTTTGTTGTTATTTATTGATATTTTTGAGTTATTGATGTTGTTATTGTAGTTGTTGTTTAGTTGTTCTAATTAGAAAAAAATTTAAAGCTATATGTTGTTGTTTAGTTGTTGTTATTGAGTTTGAGATTGACATTGAGATTTTTAGTTGTTCTACTTAGCAAAGTTTTGAAAGTTATATGTTGTTGTTTAGTTGTATGTTATTATTCTTGCTATTGTTCTTGCTGCTTTAAACCAAAAATGTTTAATCTTGTTGTTGTTGTTGTTGTTGTTTTTGTTGTTTAAACTGAGATTAAATGTTATATGTTGTTGTTTTTTTAGATGAGTACGTTATAGGTTTATTATTTTATGTTGATGTGTTTGTGTTGAGAGATTGTTTTTCTGAGTACTTTAATGTTGTTGTTTAGATTGAGATTGAATGTTACTCCCTCCGTCCCATATTATAAGCAAATTTCACCTTTTTAGATTCATTCAATAATTAATGTATCTAGTCTATATACAGACTAGATACATTAACTATTGAATGAATTTAAAAAGGTGAAATTTGCTTATAATATGGGACGGAGGGAGTAATGTTGTAAATGTTGTTGTTTATTTTTATTGATGTTATAGTTTTTGTTCTTTAGTTGTTCTACTTATCAAAGTTTTGAAAGCTATATGTTGTTGTTTAGTTGTTGGTAATGAGTTTGAGATTGAGATAGAGATGTTTAGTTGTCTAGTTAGCAAAGTTTTTGAAAGTTACTCTCTCCGTCCCACAATGAGTGACCCATTTAAAATAAAATAATGTCCCAAAATGAATGACCCATTTCAATTTTCAAAATATTTTTTCCAGATCTACCCTCAAATTAATAAAAAATTTATTATTCCCAATACATGATAAGGGTACTATAGTAAAAACAATATTTTCTCTCTTACTTTTATACATTTTTCTTAATTTGTATGAAATGATGTGTTGGGTCACTCATTGTGGGGACGGAGGGAGTATATGTTGTTGTTTAGTTGTTGTTATTGAGTTGGATATTGAAATTTAGTTTGAGATAATGTTTTTGTGATTCTTTGTGCAACTTTCATCTTGTTTCTCCGAACATGTCAAGAGGATATTAGAGTGACAGAAAATACAGCTGAGTTTATTATATCTAATGTTGATTGTTTGTTTCTCTAACCCTTCTTTGAACATATGACCTATTAAATTGATTTTGAAAATAATAATATGAAAAATTATGTTGTATTTGAAAAACATCTTACATTAATTGATGTTTTTTTCGAGCATTTTGTAACTCATCATTCATCTCACATTCTTTAATGGTTAAAATCTCTCCATGCTTCTGGTTTTGGTTCAACTTTTTTCTATACTTATTCATTTTGAAAAGCATCAAATTTTATGCTTTGAAAAATGAATTAGTAGAGAAGGAAGTGTTGAATAAAGAGCTTGAAACATTGAACAAGATTCAAACCATTAAAGAACGAGAGATGAATGATAAGTTACAGAATGCTTAAAATTATTGATTAGTGTAAATTATTCTTCAAATATATCATAATTGTTCGTATAATTATTTGTAAATCAATTTGAAAAATTATATGTTCAATTAGGATTTGGTAAAAAAAAATCACATCAAATAATAAACTCAATTTTGTTTTAAAAATTCCTTAAAGTTATTGCTAGGATCAAACTCATGACCTTTACACCTTTCTCGTCGGTGGAGTTACAACCGAGAGGTAAAGTGGCGCACTTTTAATGACTCCCTTCATTACCTCGCATATGAAATAGAGATATCATCTCATATGCAACTGAGATTTGAGATTAAAGATATGGGAATCCCATGTTAAGTCCAAGAGGATAAATATTAGGTCAAGAATATCACTCAACCGATGATGAACCCACAACACAATACAACGCACAATGTCTAATTTCCTATGCCTTATTACATGCAATTTTAGAACTAATTCACAAAAATATATGTATGATTGAAGAATCTCCACCAAGCATCCAAATATATACTTAGTCTAGGTCAATTTTTTACGGTTACTAGAAAATAACATCATTGAAAAACCCTGAGAATCGAGAAACAGCTTATTTGTGACCACAAAATGTTACAACAATGAAACATCCTAGTTACACTTAAAAGCTTATTCAGCTAACTATATTCAGTCCTTTATCTCAGGAGGCCCAGAACGTCTCCACATTCCTGCCAAGATGCTACCAAAGATTGAGTGACACACACTTGAAACAGCACACGGTACTGTTGTTAGGGGATCTCCAAAGTGCTTGGCAGCCAGAACTACACCGAGAACCGAGTTCTAGAATATCGAGTTTACAGAAACAGGTAAGTTTTGGCAGAATTGAACAAAATCTGCCTATCCATAAGATTGTAATTACAGAATATTAAATTTACCTGCATGCCAACTTCAATGGATATGGTTCGCGATGATGGCACATCTAGCCCGAGAATCCTTGCAAGAACGTATCCGAAGAAAAAACCAGAAGCATGAAGAAGGCAGACGGCTAGGATCACCTGTCTACCAGACATCAGGATTGCAGAAGAACTCTGTGAAATTGCATTTCCACATAAAATTGCCACAGTTGCTACAGCCAAGGGTGGCATCAATGGAGATACAAGTTTAACAAGAGGTTGGAAATACTGATTAAGAAGTGCACCAGCCAATACAGGAAAAAGCACAACCTAGAGATAGATTATTTTTTGTGAGAGAAGGGGTAACATTGAAAAAGAAGCAACGCAACAAATTAGAAACAGAGATACAATTTGAGAAGGAACGCTAACCTGCAATGTCGACATTAATAAGCCAGCTGCATCCACGGCTACATATTTACCAGCTAGTTTGGCTGTCAGATAAGGAGTCATGATCTGCAATATTAAGACGTCAACAAATTAAATTGACAAGCTGTTTACCAAAAAAAGTACTACTCAATGCTAATATAACATTTCAGTTCGACACACACACCCCTCCCCCAAGATTCTTTTTTACCCTTTTCATAATAATTTCTTCCCTACTTAAAATTACTTAATTATCTAGGGTTAAAGACATGGAGTTCAAATCTATTTTTTGAAATCCACATGGTGCCACTTCTATTATACTGTAATGGCGTTCAGTACCATATTTTTTCATTGACATTGTACATCAAGATGGAAAACAAAATATAGAACTAAGATGATTATCTTAATATACTAACCACGGCTGATAGAGTGCTTGCAGCTGTCATTACAACGGAAAGCGCCACATTTCCACTAGCAAAACAAATAGATCATCAGATTACTGTGCTCCTCAAATATATGATAAGACATTCATTGGAATAACATTTATGTACCGTGCAAGATATGTAACAATATTACTAGCTGTGCCTGCAACCAAACAAAGACTACAAAAATTAGGTTAAAGATAGACATAAATCATAAAGCAACATCTCCATAATACCAAATGTGTCACAACCAAACAAAGATTACATAGAATATATTACAAATAGACAGAAAGCATAATTCTCCATCAACAAAGACTACGTAAAACCGAGGTTAAGGGCAGACTAAAACTCATACCTCCTGGACAGCACCCAACTAATATTAAACCAGCTGCATAATGTGATGGAAGATTTAAGAGTTTGCTTATAAAAAACGCAGATAATGGCATCACCTGAAAATTGTCAAAAGAAGTCCTCATCAAGATAAACAATTTAGAATTATATAAAACATGCGAACTAACTAACATGCTGTTTGGAATCACAATATACAAAGCTTTAAATAAATTATGGCCGCAACGTCAAGCATTTTAGAACCTCAGCGACCACAATCACAGCAGCAATAACTACATCTGATATATTTACAAATGTTCACAATATCCAGGATTGCAACCACGATGTGACTGCAATTGTAATTTAAAATCTCGAGAATACCACCTTAATCCCTTGCATTTATGTATGTACAAAGGTGAAAATGGACATAAACTTAATTTGTTGCATGAAAAATCCTTGTGTTACCTCTTTGAAGGGGAAAAAATCATTTTATGGTTTTCCCCTACAAATTTTTAAAATAAAAATGATATGTTAACACACAAATTCCAACAACAATTTCAATGGTTAAGGCAATCCAAACATGTGGTTTTACTTTTACATTAAGCAGATGGTTAATTAATATGATAAGGTGTTGTAAAGCATTAACCATCCACATAATGCAATTAACCACAATTTTAAGTGTATTAACTATTAACAATGATTTTCAAGTGTTTGAATATACATTAACCATCCAAAATGTTAAGAAACTGAAATCAGCATGAATGAAGAGAAGAAAAGAGAGAAAAGAGAAGATGCTTGAAGCCACAAAATGAATTAATGAGCTTAAATTTTGTGATCATACATGAGCCATCCTTATACAGCTAATGGAACAAGCTATAAACTATCTCCAACTAACTAAACTTAAGCTCAACTAACTTCAACAAACATAAACTAATTCTAACTAATTAGTTTCTTGAAATGGAAACTTCGGAACTAATTTTTGAAACTCAGTTACTAAAAAAAGTAAGGTTGTTACAAGATGAAAAAGCTCAAAAACATCATCACATCAATGCTCCTTTGCTTCATTCTTTCAAACACAAAATGTGTTCAAAACCTTATGTCAATTAATCATCTACTAAACGTAATTAACCATATATTAAACTACATAAACCATCCAAACTTATGTCAAAAATAACAGAAACTAACCGAATATTGAAGAAAAAAACCAGAGAAGACTTCTTTAGGCATAGAAAGAGCAGAACGAAGATCATCAAGAGTTAAAGTCATACCCATACCAAGCATAATTACACTAAGTCCCACAATGCTCAATTTAGGAGTAACCCAATTGAATGAACTCGGTCTCACCAAACCCAATACACACCCAATCGTAACCCATAGCGGAAACGCCGTGGATATCACCTCACCAGTAAGCTCGACCCACTGTCTTAAACTCCTCTCACCCACATTTGCGCTCTCACTGTTCGATGAAATGCCGCAACGAAGAGGACCGGAGTTGGAGAAGCGGATTAAGGGGGATTTTAATGTGGAAGGGGTTGAGGGGGGTTGAGGTTGGAAATTGCATAGTGTGATGGGAGAAGATGGTTTGGTTCGATGGAAAATAGGGTTTGGTTGGGAAGGTTGTGGTCTGAATTTAATGAGTGTGTGTGGAAGTGGAGAGAATGTGATTGATGCTTGCATTGTTGTTGTTTGTTTTTTTTTTGAGGTTTGACCACTCCAGAGTGTAGATGATCCTAGTAAAAACTGCGTGTGTCATTCTGGGATTTGTATGTGGGAGAGAAGGTTATTTGCTAGGAGGAAGAGACAAAAGAAAATGATAAAAAAAGAACTACAGTAAAAAGTAACACTGCTTTTCCTATTCTGGGAAACGAGTGTGAGTAAGAGACGGTTAAAAAGACTTTTTTTTTTTTTTTTTAATTTCTTTCTTCACCTCCCTATACCCCAGCGAAAACCCCTAAATAACCCTATTTCGGAAATATATTTTCGAAATAATTTTTTTTTAAATTTTTCCAGAATTCAGAAATGCATTTCCGAAATCTCATGGAAGTACACTTCCGAAAAAACGTAGAAGTTTTGCAGTATAGAATTATTTTGAAATGGTGGTTTAAAATTAAGATCTTCAAAGATTTATATTATTTATTAGTTAATAAATTGACAATAATGTTTCTTATGACAAATATATTGATTTTAATTATAGAGAACAACTATTTCAAATTTTGGACCGATCAAATAAAACATCTTATAAATGAAATATTTTAGAATAAAAAAAGATATTTAAATAATTTTGGAAATTTGTTAAATTGAATTAATAATGATACACAAAATTAGAATGAATTTATTATATTAGAATGACTCAAAAACTGTCATATTCAGTTCATTTTATTTCTATCAATTAATAAATTTTTTTCATTTTGATGTTTTGTTTCTTTAAATTATTATTTTTAGTATATTAAAAAAATTATAAATTTTGATTCCTCTAAATTATTTGCTACTATTTTAATTTAAATTTTCTTTTGCAAAGTTTCACGTGGTGCACTTGTGTATTTCAAATGATTTTTTTATGACATTTCATCAATACAAATTTAAATTATTATTAGTTTAATAATTTTCCTATTTAAATTTTAAATTTTATTAATTTATTTATAAATTTGAGTAAACCTTTAATTTTTAAAATTAAAATTTTAATTGTATTTTTTAATAAATTTTATTAGTTTTAGATATTTTATAATTAACGTAATAAATTTTAATTAAAGTTAAAATTATATTTTGTAATTAACTATTAAACTATTTATATTTATAAAGATTAAAGTTATAAAATTATATTTTATAATTAACTATTAAACTATTAAAATTATATTTTGTAATTTACTTTTTAAATAGTTAATAATAGTTAAAAAATAAATTAATAAAGATTAAAGTTATAAATAATTAAATTAGTAAAATAATAATATTTTAAAGTTTTATCAATGATATATAAAATACTCACGGTACTTGTATATTCAGTATATTAAAATATATATAATTTTTTTGATTAATTTATATGTTCTAATGATTATTTAATGACATATCATTGATAAAATATATATTAAAAAAATAAATGAAGATTAAAAAATAAACAATTAAATTAAGAAAATAATAATATTTTAAAATTTTATCAAAATGAAAAGAATTAATATTTAAAAAGAAAAGATTGAATAATTATTTTTACTAACTTAAAGTTTTATGTATAGAATTAAAGTACCAAAATTAAAAGAATTAGTAATTGGCAGACATAAATATAATTAAATACAACTTTTTATTTTTTTAAAGAACACTTAATCTAATATTGGAAATTAATCAATTAATTTTATTAGGCAATTATATAATCAATTAATTTTAATTTAATCTTGGTAATTATATAATTTTAATTAATACAATTGATTCACCTTGATTTTTGTTTTCTGTATCAGACAATATTTCGGAAGTGTACTTTCGAAATATTCCAGGGAGGTGAATTCAGAAGTGCATCTCCGAATTCACTTTTTTATTGAAAAAAAAGGGTGTTTTCGAAAATACATCTCTGAAAACACATTTTTTTTCATAAAAATAAAGTATTTTCTGAAGTGCACTTCCGAAATCAATCTTTTTTCAAAAAAAAGTGGTTTCGAAAATGCATTTCCGAAATATAGGTGTATTTTGGGATTTTCGCCGGAGGTAACTAAGAAGGTTGGGAGGTTGATAAAAAATTTCCTTTTTTTTCTTACTATCAATCTTTTGTGATCTTGAACTATAAATAGATAGATGAGAATAATTATAATATATTGTATTTCAGTTTACTATTTGATGAAATAATAAAATGGATTTAAATTTTGACAATCTCTCGTTGAGTTTCTCAAAGTGGTCTGGATCGACGAATTATAAATAGGGTTTCATAATCTTTCGTCTTCAAATCTTTATGTGCAGCCTTCTGTTCAACCATAGCAATTTCACTAGTGAAATTCTATTTTGACACCATATTATACACTACACCGTAGAAAATACATTGTTTTATAATTTTTTAATATTTTATTTGTATCTTGAAAAACGTGCATGCACTTAAATGAATACACCAATGCCATAATAAGATACGGTGTAGCATATTAGTGTCAAATTTAGTGTCATCCTAGCATGCCTCTTTTCACTATTCGGTATTAATCCATTCTTCACAAGATCCCAAAGATCTTGATAGCAGAAGACAACTTTCATCTTCTTCCACTAATTCTCATCATTCTTATCTTTCAGGATGGGAAGATTTGTTGGAAAGTGTCTGTTCGGATAATTCATTACAATTTGCTTCCCGGGAATCGCATCCAGTGCTCTAGATACCAGATGTTGGAATTTTCCACAATCTTGGAGAGAACGAATCAATCTTCATGAACTAGAATCAATCTTTCTGATTGATCACTGCTCTTATTCTTCACTTTTCACTCGAGTGAATCAACTTGTGGACCTCCGTTTTTTAATTCCGGGCCATACCTCTGTTCTGTAGAGATACGTGAACTGACTCTTTTTTATCGCTTAATGCTTTCGCATTTTGAAAATTCACAGAGTCGCCACCGACCTTTTATTTTATCCAATTAAGGAAAGGTTTATAAAAGAAACAGAAAAAAGACCTTTAAGAAATTCTGGGTAAGGGGGTAGGTTATACAAAGGGAAGGTGTTAGCACCCTTTGTATCCATGGTTATCCATGGGCTCTTAAGTTTGCTTAGCTCATTTGTTTTTCGATGACTTTTCAATTGCTCTGAAATTGCTCATATGTGGTTTCAAATACCTTTGTAAATTGAATTTTGTAATGATCCGTGTGTGGATGTATACAAAATGCTTGTTTATCTTTCGAAAGATGTTTTGAAAAGAACGTTAACTTTGTAATAATCCGTGTTTGGATGTATACAAAGTATTGTCTTTTTTAAAAGTTTTGTTTTGAAAAACAACAGTGTATGAGAATTTTGTTTGTTTTGATTTGAGCAAGCAAACTAGGAGGTCTACCTTGAGTTGTAAGGTCTTTATCCTTATTTCCTTTAAAAATCTATCCTTTCACCGGATATAAACGCAAGGTTCGATTTTGTACTCAAAATAGTAGAATTTTGACTTTGATTTTGAAAAGAATGAGAAGGGATTACCTTAAGAGGTGCAAGTGTGATTGTGTTTGTATTCAGATATTTTATCTTTGAAGTTAGTGATCTAACGGTTCAATTTTATCTTTGACATACACGCAGTTTATATTTGCTGGAAATTAAAATGCAGAAATGTAAAGTGCGGAAAGTAAATCTACGCTATTACATCGATTGTGCAGGAAATGTAAACTAGCCTATTTACATGATTTTGACATCCTATACATTTATCTAGGAATTTAAATTGCAAGAAAATAAAAGGCATGTTTTTGGATTTTTTATGATTTGATTTTAATTATAATTAATGCATGATTAATTAAATTAAAATGAAGAAAAAAGATGAAAATAGATTTAAACCTAGAAATTAAGTTTAAAATATGTACAAAATATTTGTTAATTAATTTTAAAACAAAACTAATTTTTTTGGAATTTTTTGAAATTGATTTGAAAATTGATTAAGCTAATTAATACATAATTATACAAATAATTATACAAATAACTAAAAATTAAAGATAAAATTATTCAAAATATGTAGAAAATTAGTTTATAATATATAAACAATATTTAACATGAAGAACAATTTTTTTTATGATTTTTTGATTGGTTAGAATAATTAAAAAGCAAATATATAAATATATACTAATTAATTATGCAAAATATTGAAATTTTGAAGAAAAATAAAATATTTTTATTTCAGAAAATAATATATTATTTTAGAAGTCTAAAAATATTTTTTTATGTATTTTTTGGATTTTTAAAACTATTTTTAATTAATTTAACAAAGAAATTAAAATAAAAAATAGAAAATAAAAGGATACTAATCAGATGTGGTATGCATGTGAGGGAACATGATGTAGCTGCATGATCTGGCGCGTTGGATTAGGAGATGGATGGATCAGATGGTGGAAAGCATGAGGGACCATAGCACGTGGAACACCTGCAAAACACTGAATCCAAGGTCAGTTTAAAAAAATCACGCGCGCGCCTTCCAGCCAATCAGAGGACGCCACGCATCATCTTCAACCTTCAGATGGGCTTTTACACCGTTCATTTGCAGGTGGTGTAAAAACTCCAATCTTTTACACCTGTTAATAATAGCGAATACAAGCAAACATGAGTATAAATTTGGCGCGATGCCATGGTTAAGTTCGTATTATTCATGCGATTTTAATGGTGCTATTTAGAACTTGCAATTTTGCATGGATCATAAAACCCTAAATTTGAAAGTAAGAACCCTAAAATGGTGGTT
The DNA here is from genome assembly GCF_029867415.1 of Vicia villosa. Lineage (NCBI taxonomy): Eukaryota > Viridiplantae > Streptophyta > Magnoliopsida > Fabales > Fabaceae > Vicia > Vicia villosa. The sequence continues at coordinate 190,933,611 of NC_081181.1, forward strand.
CCTCGTATAGGTGTCCAAACTTCAATTAAGTTTCCAGAAATGATCTACACCTCAAACCAAATCCAAATATATGTCTACATCTTGCTAAATATGCGTGTGTTATGAGATACAAGTTGATTTTAGTTTGAACAAACCGTGGCTTGTGTAGCTCGATTTGTGAGGTTTCAGAGCTTGCAATTGATTGAGACACGTTCAATGATACTTGAGGATGATGTTTAAGTGTTTAGTTTGAATTGAAACAAGCTGGAAATTAAAATTCGAATTTTAAATTTCCTTGAAAGAAAACAAGTGATTACAAGTATGTTACACACTATGCTTAGGTTCTGATTTCTGTCTCTTTTGTTACTGAAGTAAGGTAGCCTATATATAAGCATTGAGTGCTTAGAATTGAAGCTAAGAGGCATCTAGTTGCCTTTGTGGAATTCTTGAATTTTTTATATTAAAAAGCTTTGAATTATTGACCAAGTCTTCTTGTCTTCAATGCACTTGCCTTGCTCTTCAATTCTCTGCAGAAAGATGAAGATTCCTTGGGTGAGTCATGCTTGATTTGTAAGCTACTCTTTATCCATTCATTTTCCTTTTAATTTAATCTTAAAATAAGATAAAATTATGCCAAAAATGGATAAAAAAGGTGTGGGCCTTGTCTTGGTCGTGGGAGGCCCATAATAACATGGCAAAGATGTTTGAACCATGAAAACTTGGCCCCATTTGGAAAAAATACATTTTTGAGCAATGTTGATTTCATGCATTTTCCCAAAATTTAGCCAACTTCAACAAGGTGTAAATCCCTCAATTTTTGTCATATGAAGGATATCTTTCACTTTTTGGAAACCTCAAAGAGTCCTCTAACCAATGTCTTTGGTCTCATGTCAAAATGATTTTTGATGCTCCTTGTGTGTCCTTTTGAAAAAAGTGTCTTTTTGTTGACTTTGAAAATGACCTGTAATGTCTTTGATCATATTTTTCAAATGGTGAATCCAATGACCATGGGATCAATGGAATTTGAAAGATAATTGAATTTCCTTCAAAATGAGCTTTGGTTTGAATTTTTTGGATGAAGGATGAGAGAGTTATGATCAGTCAAAGTTGAGTTGACTTTTCAGGCAAAAACCCTAATTTTGAATCTTAGGGTTTTGTTGATTTTTTATCTTTCCTTGATGAATTATGATCATCCAATGATCAAATGATGAATCCTTTGACAAAATATGGACTTTGACAAAAAATTTCATTTTTGACTGTCTGTTGACTTTTTTGGTCAAACGGGTCGTCTGTTGACTGTTTGAGCTGCTGACGGTGCGTCTGAGTGAATTGAAGTTTGAAAATTTGTATGATGGTACTTTGAGATATATGGATGTGTATTAAATCCATTTGAGCTCTCAAAAACTTGTTTCTCCTGTAAAAACAAGAAAACCCTAGTCAGGGACTGTTTATGTAGGAGACAGTTAAGCGTACCTGATTTTTGTGCAGTGTTGAGTCTCTGCTAATCGCGTGATATTCAGAAGACTTCTAGAACAAAAATCTTGGAATTTTGAATTGTGAAAGATTGATTTGATTGATGGTACAAAACACAGAGAATTGTACTGCCAGCAGTTTGGCTGTCAACTGACTGTTCAGGTATTGATGTAGCAGTTAGAGTGAAAAATCAACAGTCAAAGTTAATTTTCTTTTTTTTGTTGTTTTTGTTTTATGTGAAAAATGAAAGTATATTTACATGACTTGTTAAAAAAACATAGACATAATAAATAACTAATATTTACGGTATGCGGGCAAAATTACCGATAATAACCCTGAAAATCATTTAATGCACAGAAATAGGAATATTTGACTGGCAGAAAACACACAAAATATTATCTTAGTAATTAAGCAATATTATGACAAATAGTACAACATTTAATACTGACAGTACAAATATTACATACTATATTGAACAGTACGACGAATAAACGGTACATTTAAGAAATAAGAATCACGGCAGACTTCAGGAATGACGGTTAATGACCCATGCTACAAATAGTAACATGTAGATGATTGGGAGCATAAGCATCCCAGGTCCACAGTGTTCCGGTCTATGTAGACAGAAGAAAGACATGATCACCGTAGCAATGGTGATGACCATAAGAAAACACGTTTCCCACCGCTTCGCCATTTTGTCGGGAAAGAAGAAAGGATGGATTATGAAGTGGAAATTTGAGAGATGAATTAGAATTTGATGTGAGATTTTATGGAAGAAAATGGGAGGTATTTATAGAATGGAAAGGAGGATAGAGACGTTGGGGAATGATGTGATTCCGTACAAAAGGAAAATTTGAGTGGAAGTAAGATTTGAAAGAAAGTGGAGATAGTGTTGGGAAAAAGAGAGATTTGATTTTTGAAAAAGAGATTTGAAAAGATTTTTGAAAATAATGGAATATAGTACCAAAATTAGTGGGAAACAAAAGATAATAATAATCTACTTGTTACCAGTACAGTCTGAGTTTCCTGATTCTGCGCCTGCAAAAAGATTTAACTATGTACCAATTGTGTCAGTACTATTTATCTGTAAATAAATAAATAGCATGTGTGAAGTAATAAACAATATTTGGCGTTTGCGTAAGAATAAATTCAACTACAGGCCAAATTACTGTATAAGAAAAATTCTAAAAACTAAGTGTTTCATATGTTAGGATATTTGTTGAAATAATCCATAATTATATGAGACTCTTAATTTTCAGATTGGAGTTTTCTTGAAAAAAGATGTGGGCAAATTTTGGGGTATAACAGTTGCCCCTATTCAATCTTCTTAAACCTGAAGAGATTGTCTGAAATCTGAAGGTAGAAGATGATTGAATATTTAGATGCCCTGAAAATTTGCACTTACCTTGATCAGAAGAGATGTTGGAAGTTGCATTTGAATGTCGTCTGCGAAATGTTGTTGGCAGATTGGAACATTACCTGAGATGGGCTTTCAGATGCCACCTGGTAAATGGGTTGAGGGTTTGTTCATCAGAATGAATCCATTGATTAAATCTTGATGAAGGATTTGAAAGTCTTTGTGTTGACTGTTTCGGAACCGTCCAAGGTTACCGCTTTAAGTCTTGGAAGATAATCGTTACGGAACTTGTCCAAAGTTTTTCCGATTTAGATTTTGGAAGTTGATCATTGTGGAACCGTCTGAGGTATCGCTTTAGATCTGCAATGTTAAATCGTTCTGGAACCGTCTGAGGTATCGCTTTAGATCTGCAATGTTAAATCGTTTTGGAACCGTCTGAGGTATCGCTTTAGATCTGTGATGCTAGATCGTTCTGGAACCGTCTGAGGTATCGCTTTAGATCTGTGATGCTAGATCGTTTTGGAACCGTCTGAGGTATCGACTTTAGATCTTCGATGTTAGATCGTTTTGGAACCGTCTGAGGTATCAACTTAGATCTGCAATGTTAGATCGTTTTGGAACCGTCTGAGGTATCAACTTTAGATCTGCAATGTTAGATCGTTTTGGAACCGTCTGAGGTATCAACTTTAGATCTGCGATGCCTGTTTTTGAGTTGGTTAGTGACCAGAATGAATCTTCGGCTTGATCATATCTGAGAGAACCGTTTATGGTATTCAGATGAACACTGCATGTGATTGAGAATATCTTTGTTGAAGATATCTGTCTACCTGAAAAATCAAGTTAGTGATATGCAATGTTTATGATGCATGTAAATGTGAGATATTCCCGGAGAAATATGCATGTTATGTTGTGTATGAATATGCGTATGAATATGCGCATGATGCATGATGTATGAATATGAATATGATGTATGAATATGAATATGTGATGTATGAATGTGAGATGTCGAGCTTTTATTTGGGAAAATAAATTTCCGCCAGTCATCTGGATATGACTATATTGTGATCGTTGATGATCTTTTGTCTTGTTTGAGTACCCTCGGCTGGGGAAATTCTTTGAGAACCCTGGTACTCTGTTGAAGGATCTTTGAATATCTCTTGAGAATGAAAGGTAGCTGGAAGTTCTGATGCCCTTTCAAATGGGAATGAGGAAGATGCATAATCCTCCGATGCAATATCTGACCAAGTCCGGGTGCGGGGATCACACCTTCTGAAGATAGTAATCTGGAACAACCCTGCTGGGGGATAAGACTTCTTTTGAAGAGAAAATCTATTTGAGGAATTTGCTGAGAAATACGTTTCTCATGGGGATTTTCTTCTGATGGGATGATGTCCAGATAATTGGGACATTTCCTGAATGCTATTCCTGTTTTTCCTGGTAAACATCAATCATATTCAAATGCACATGTTCATTCAAAATTATCATTGGGACGCTTACGTATTTAAAACAGAAAAAGTGAAAATAGTGATTTTTGAGCCTAAGCTGCATTGATTTTTGAAAAAGAGCCATGATAGGCTGGTTAGCACAGGGAGACAACAATCCTAGAAGTAGGAAATTGTCAGAAAGCTTTGGAAAATATTTATGAAGATAAATAGCTATGTGAAAATGATCCTAGTCAAGTTTCAACTCTGCTATTGCCAATCTGTCCTCGAGCATCTCATCCCTCACTTGTTGGAAGAAAGTGATTGGACTGATCGGTGTCTTTGAGGTGTTGAATCTTGATGGTGAGTAGGCAGCTGAACGGAACACTGTTGTATGCTTTATTCCCTAACTTTTGCCTAGGCCGCCCTTTCAGGTTTTCAGCCTACCGGGATAGTATTTGTTTAGTCTCTAACTTTTGCCTGGACCGCCCTTTCGGGTTTTCAATCCACCGAGACGCTCATTTTTTTTTTGCCTAAGTTGCCCTTTCAGGTTTTCAACTTAGCGAGCTGTTTTTTTTTCTTTTTAAGCGAAGTATTTTTTGACTATGTCAGCATTCACAGGGTGTGGGAAATCCTCGCCATCCATGGTGGTAAGCAACATGGCTCCGCCGGAGAATATTTTCTTGATTATGAATGGTCCCTCGTAGGTGGGAGTCCATTTGCCTCTGGGATCACCTTGTGGTAAGATGATGCGTTTGACAACCAAGCCACCAGTTTGGTATGCTTGACTTTTGACTTTTTTGTTGAAGGCTTTGATCATACGCTTTTTGTATAGCTGACCATGACAAATAGCTGCGAGCCTTTTCTCATCAATCAAGTTTATCTGGTCCAACCGTGTTTGAATCCAATCGTCTTCGTCTAGATTGGCTTCTTTCATAATCCTTAGGGAAGGAATCTGAATTTCAATTGGAAGAACTGCCTCCATACCATAGACTAAGGAGAATGGAGTTGCCCCTGTTGAAGTACGCGCAGATGTGCGATAACCATGAAGGGCAAAAGGCAACATCTCATGCCAGTCTTTGTAGGTTACTGTCATTTTTTGTATGATTTTCTTGATGTTCTTGTTGGCAGCTTCCACCGCGTCGTTCATCTTTGGTCGATATGGAGAGGAATTATGATGCTTGATCTTGAACTGTGTGCAAAGTTCAGTAATCATTCTGTTGTTTAGATTTGTGCCATTGTCCGTGATAATCCGTTCAGGGATGCCGTACCGACAAATGAGATTGTATTTGATGAACCGGGCCACCACATTCTTGGTAACAGAAGCAAATGAAGCTGCTTCTACCCACTTTGTGAAGTAGTCAATAGCGACCAGGATAAAGCGATGTCCGTTGGAGGCAGTAGGTTTGATTTCTCCAATCATATCAATACCCCACATTGCAAAAGGCCAAGGAGCCGTCAGGACGCTTAATGGAACTGGAGGTACATGTACTTTGTCAGCGTATATCTGGCATTTGTGACATGTTCGGGAGTGATGATGGCAGTCTGTTTCCATGGTAGACCAGTAATAACCTGCTCTCAGGATCTTTTTAGCCATTGTATGTCCACTGGAATGAGTACCGAAGGTACCATTGTGTATTTCTTCCATGATCTGTTCTGCTTCCTTCTTGTTCACACAGCGAAGTAAAGTCGAGTCATGGTTGCGTTTGTATAAGGTTCCATTGCTTAGAAAGAATTTGGCAGCAAACCTCCTTAGAAACTTTCTGTCGTTAATGGATGCCCTTTCAGGGTACTCCTGAGCTTCGAGATATCTTTTTACTTCATGGAACCATGGTTTTTCCTCGGTTCCTTCGGTATTGACCTCATTGCAATAGGATGGTTCATCTTACCTGTAAATGGTGATCATAGGCGCCTCGTTGTCCCATCTGACTTTGAACATGGATGACATGGTAGCTAAAGCATCAGCTAGTTGATTTTCCTCGCGTGGGATGTGTTCGAAAGTGATTTCTTCGAAGTAAAGAATCAAACTCAGCACATATTCTTTGTAAGGAATTAGATTTGGGTGCTTTGTGTCCCATTCCCCTTTGACTTGGTAGATTACCAAGGCCGAGTCTCCGTAGACTTCCAGGAATTTGATTCTTAGATCGATTGCAGCTTTGAGACCCAGAATACATGCTTCGTATTCGGCTATATTGTTAGTGCAATTGAAGCATAATCTGGCAGTGAACGGTGTGTAACTTCCTGCGGGGGAAATGATCACAGCTCCGATGCCATTGCCAAGTGCATTAGAAGCTCCGTCAAAAACCATAGTCCACCGGGATCCTGGCTCGGGTCCTTCTTCTGGTCCTGGTTGTTTGTAGTCATTGACTAGCATAATGTCTTCGTCTGGGAAGTCAAAATTCAATGCTTGATAATCATCCACTGCTTGATGAGCCAGATGATCAGCTACCACACTTCCTTTGATTGCTTTTTGTGAAGTGTATTGAATGTCATATTCTGTTAAGATCATTTACCATCTCGATATTCTTCCAGAGAGAGCAGGTTTTTCGAACACGTATTTGATGGGATCCATCTTGGAGATTAGGAAAGTGGTGTGATTTAGCATGTACTGTCTTAGTCGGCGAGCCGCCCAAGCTAAGGCACAACAAGTTTTTTCGAGTAGTGAGTATCTTGTTTCACAATCGGCAAACTTTTTGCTAAGATAGTAGATTGCGTGCTCCTTTCGGCCGGATTCGTCATGTTGTCCTAGTACACACCCCATTGAGTCTTCTAACACAGTTAGGTACATTATTAGAGGTCTGCCTCCCACAGGTGGCAACAAGATTGGAGGTTTTTGGAGATATTCTTTGATTTTGTCAAAGGCTAACTGGCATTTGTCATTCCACCTTTCCACTTGATCTTTCTTCAACAGTTTGAAGATCGGCACACAAGTAGTAGTCATGTGGGCAATAAATCGGGCAATGTAATTTAGACGTCCCAAGAATCCTCTAACTTGTTTCTCGGTACGAGGTATAGGCATTTCTTGAATGGCTTTAACCTTGGCAGGATCAACCTCAATACCTTTGCTGCTGACGATGAAACCTAAGAGTTTGCCGGATCTTACTCCAAAGGTACACTTATTTGGGTTCAGTCGCAACTTGTATTTCTTGAGTCTGTCAAACAACTTGTGTAAATGACCCAAATGTTCTTCCTCGGTGTTGGATTTTGCAATCATGTCATCGACATACACCTCTATTTCTTGATGAATCATATCATGAAATAGCGCTACCATTGCACGTTGATAGGTTGCTCCTGCGTTTTTCAGACCAAAGGGCATTACTTTGTAACAAAAGGTTCCCCAGGGTGTTGTGAAGGTTGTTTTTTCCATGTCTTCGGGTGCCATCTTGATTTGATTGTACCCTGAGAATCCGTCCATAAAGGAGAATACCTTGCATTGTGCGGTATTGTCAACCAGTACATCGATGTGTGGTAAAGGGAAATCATCTTTGGGGCTTGCCCGGTTCAGATCTCTGTAGTCCACGCACATTCTGACTTTCCCGTCTTTTTTAGGTACAGGGACGATGTTAGCTATCCAAGGAGGATAACTTACAACTTTTAGGAATCCGGCATTGAACTGTTTTTCAACCTCGTCTTTGATCTTTTTTGACATATCAGGCCTACTCCTTCGTAGTTTCTGTTTGACTGGAGTGCTACCTTCTTTGATTGGCAGGCGATGAACTACGATGTCCGTGTCAAGGCCTGGCATATCCTCATAGGACCAAGCGAATATCTCGACGTAGTCTCGCAGCATTTGAATCAGTCTTTGCTTGATGCTGTGTTCTAAATCAGCCCCTATTTTGACTTCTTTCTTTTCTTCGTTGCTGCCCAAGTTGATGACCTCAATTGGCTCCTCGTGAGGCTGTATGGCCTTGTCTTCTTGTTCTAGCAGCCTTGCAAGTTCTCTTGGCACTTCACAATCTTCCTCACTTTCGTCCTCAGCTTGGTAGATCGGATTTTCAAAGTCATGACGGGCAATAGCAGAATCGTTGTTGACTGGATCCAGAGTGTATGTGAATCTGCAAGTTAGTTATGTGAGTGTGTGTGAAGAAAAAACATAGCTATTAGAAAGCGAAGAAAGAAAGAAAAAAGGATCACAAAATTTAAATATGCAAGCGTCCCATGATTTTATTGAATGCACATGATCATGATATGATAAGCCCTTATAGAAGGACCAGTGTGCTAAGGCACACGGCTTTTCAAGCTCATGGTTCGATTGTTCAGGAACCATTTTTATCTTTGCACAAGATACACAAAGAGAACAGGAAATGGCATTTACTCCTGGTCAAAGGAGATCACATCCTCAGCTTTCCAGTTGTTCAATCCACTGTTGTGAGCAGGGGGTACCCAGCTGTTCCAGTTGCAGTTGTCTTCTTCATCTTCCACAGCATTGATTTCATTAGTGGGAAAATGAGCCGGTGATCCTTCGGGATAAGGGATATACTCTGCTGGATACGAGAGCCCAGGCTGAGATATCTCTGTTGGCTGAGCGAGATGCTCGATAAGGCCGTCCCATGCAGTCGAGATGATGTTTTGAATAGAGACTTATGCATCCTGGTGAGGAGTGTATTGTGATAGAAAGCAACCCTCGTTATTTGGTATTTCCCTGGCTTCTTCGAAAGCGAAATTGTCATCGTAATGTTCATCCCATCCAGTTGGGACAATGTCCTTCATAGCAATTTGTGAGCTTGGAGGAGCGGAATATTTCACCACATAGTCATATTTGCCGCTGGGTTCTCCTAGCGTGTCCCATACTTCTTTGGGTGGATTTTGATATTGCTCAGTGACGGGACTTGTGAAACTTTCGTCATTTCCAATTTGATCACCCCATCCAGTCGGGGTAAGGTCTTCCATAGCAATATAAGAATTCTGAGGTGCGGCATACTGATAATTATACCCGCCGTTTGGTTCTCCCACAGCATCCCACATTCCCATGGAAATAGGTGGAATTTCATCTGGATATGGCTGAATGATATGGTTCAAGAACACTCCTTCATCTTCAATAGCGTTTACTTCTTGGCTGACAAAGTGTGACATCAAGCCTTCAGAACGAGGACTTTGATCATTCTTTTGATTTTCACTATCATAGCCCAGACCTAGTTTGTCAGACTTGTAGGGTATATCGGGAAGCTGTCCCCATACTGTGCAATCACCCTGTTCAATCAAGGCTTTGGCATCTTTGAGAGAAGCCATAGTTGTAGTTGGAGTAGCAGGAATATGCTTGGTGGTAGAGACATCTGGAGAGACCATCTCAAATGATTGGCATGGAGTTTCGATGAATTCGTCCTCCAACTCAACATATTTGGAATTGCTTAGGTGACTAACCACATATTCCTCTTCGCCATAGACTGTGACAATCTTTCCTTTTACTGGATATTTTAACTTCTGATGCAGGGTAGAAGTTACAGCGTTTGCCCCATGTATCCAAGGGCGTCCAAGTAAACAGGAGTAGGCTGGGTGAATTTCCATTACGTAAAAGATAGAATCAAAGATATGAGAACCCACTCTGATTGGGAGATTCACTTTTCCGTATACCGTTCTGGTTGACCCGTCAAAGGCTCTTACCACAACATCACTTGGTTGTAACACAATTCCTTCGAAGTCAAGCTTTTCTAGTACTGTTTTCGGTAACACGTTCAAAGAAGAACCGTTATCTACTAGCACATGAGATAGAGTGGTGCCATTACATTCAATGGAGATATGTAAGGCTTTGTTGTGATTTTTTCCAGCAGGAGTTAGATCCACATCAGAGAAACCGAGACCATTGCTCATGGTTAGATTGGCAACACAATTCTCAAATTGGTCGACTGAGATCTCTTGAGGCACATGCGCAGCATTTAGGAACTTCATCAGGGCTTTGGCATGAGCTTCTGAATGTTTTAGCAGAGATAGCATTTAGATTTTTGAAGCGGTGTGCCCCAGTTGCTCAACAATATTGTAATCACTTTTGCAGATGATTTTCAATATTTCCTCCATTTCTTGCTTTGACGGATCCTCAGCAGTGATCTCCACCGGGGTTTGAACTTGTTCAACTTGTGGCTCTTTGCCTCGAGCGTTGACATTTTGATTAGGAACTGGGACTCGGACTGGACCAGCAGCAACATTTGGAGAAATTTCTGGTGAAAAGATTCTTCCACTTCTGGTGATCTTGCTGGTACCCACAATATTACCCACAGTTGGAGTAGTTAACTTTGCGGCCTCTTCAGTCGAGGTACCCTGCTTAACTCCATGAACATAAACATTAGCGTTGTATCCCCATGGGACAGCTTTGTCTGAGGAGTATGGAAATGGAGTTGGACTAGCAATGACTACTGATGCCACTTTGAGTGTAGCAGAAATTTTGAATGGAGCCTTGGCAGAGATTTTGAATGGTAAGCTGGAGATCACTGAGGCATCTTCTATTCTCATCCTGTTTGCAAAGACTTCGCACAGCACGTCCATAGAAGGGAGCCTCTCAAACATAATGATACGGCGATCCATCCATTTTTGAATTCCCATCCTCAGATTTTCACAACCATTGGGCAGGCAGGAGCAGTAAAAGCAGTCGGGGTCACATCCTGGGAAGTAACCAGCTCGGATTAGCTTTCCTTTGACTTCGCAGAGTGGAGTTGATAATTCGTTCACATCATAGATGTAAACAGTGTCCAGAATAGCGTTAACAGTTTTGTCATGCTTTGGCATAGGTGCAGTGATGACATTTGGAGTTTCTGGAGGATCGAACTCAATTTCCCCAGCATCTTATCATATCTTGTATTTTATTTTTCAGGGCCCAGCAGTGATCTGCGTCATGTCCTGGACAGTTTGAGTGATAGGCACATGTTGCATCAGGGCGATAATTCGGAGAGGAAGTGTTGACATTCTTTGGAGGACCTTTTAATGTGATCAGATCTGCTTTTAGCAAGTGCTGCAATGCCCGAGAGATTGGCATGTTGATTCTGGTGAAATTTCTTCTTGGTGCATCTGGTCGATGCGTATATTTTGGCTGTTGATCTTTTTGAGGTGCAGATGCGGAGATCAGAACTGCCCCTACAGATTGATGCTGCTCACTTTTGCGACTTTTCTGAATTTGTGTTGCATTGACCTCATTTCTCCCGCTGATGGGCCTTTTTGTAGTACCAGAGGAGGAACCTATTTGAATTTTTCCATTTTGAATGCCACTTTCGACACGTTCTCCGGTCAGTATCAGGTCAGTGAAACCTGATGATGAGCTTCCCAGCAAATGGCTATAGAAAGGGCCAGTTAAAGTGCCCATGAACATGTCAACTAGTTCGCGATCAGATAAGGGTGGTTGAACCCTTCCAGCCATATCTCTCCACTTTTGTGCATATCCTTTGAAACTTTCTTTTGGTCCCATAGACATGCCCCTTAGTTGAGTACGGGTCGGCGCAAGATCAGCATTGTATTGGTACTGTTTGTAAAAAGCAGCAGCTAATTCTTCCCAAGTATGAACCTTGGTATTTTCCAGCTGGTAGTACCACTCGAGTTGTGTACCCGACAGACTTTCTTGGAAGAAGTGAATCCACAATTTGCTATCTGTTGTATGAGGTTGTATCTTCCTCACATAGGATCTCAGATGTAGTTTCGGGCAAGAAACTCCATCATATTTTGCAAAGACAGGAACTTTGAATTTTGGAGGGATAACAACATCCGAGATGAGCCCCAGATCATTGAAATCTAAGCCAGGTATTTTTTGTATCTCCATAGCTTTCATACGGTCTTCCAGCTGTTGGTATTTTTCATCATCCGGTTCGTCCCCAGAATGATCATTTTCTTCATTTGAAGAGAGAGAGGGTTTAGCAGAACCCTGGTTGCTTTGATTGTCTTCTTGTTCATCATCACCGACTGTTTCAGGGATCGGTGGCTTTTTGAACTTTTTGACTGGGATTTTGATCTTCCTTTTCAGGTGACTCACGCCTACAGATCCTTTGGGCTTCTTTTTCTTCTTGATTATCAGGGCTTTCAGTTCTTGTTGCCCCTTTGCCAGTTCCAGAATTGCCACTTGAACTTGGGCATTTTGTGCTTCGAGATTCTTGATGCTCATTTCAGATTCCATCTCTTTTGACTGAAATAAACAGCGAGAAGATGAGAAATCCGTCATGTGAACCTGTTATGCAATGTGTATGACTGGATGCCATGTGTATGAATGAAATGTATATGCAATGCATGAAGTGAAATGTGTGTGCAATGTTTCAAGGATCTTAGAGTTTAGATTTGTTAAAGAAGAAACAAACGTTAGTTAATCAATTTATTTCTTTTTTTTTTTGCTTCTTTTTTCTTTGCCTCATTTGGGCTTACAAGACAAAAATAAAATAATTGATCCTTCAGGTCTCCCGTGGATGCTTTCTCTTTGCCCCCAGGAATGTGTTGATCTGCTGTTCTTCTTGAAGCTGTCCGGTGAGCTCCAATATCCTTCTCTCATAGTCCTGACAGTATGATTTGAAGGTGTCTCTTTCCTCTTTGAGTTGAACCCAAAATTTTTGCAACTCTTCTAGGTCAGTTGGCATGTCCGGGTGTAGAATAACTTGAGGTTCATATCCTTCGACCTCTGGTTCAATAGTCACAGGTAGAACAGCATGATATGGCATAAGGAGTTTCTGAGCATGAGTGCGGACCCATCTGAGGTAGGGTTCCATAGGAATAGAATTCCATTGCCCCAGAGTTTTTCTTTCTATTCTATAGACACTGTCACATGCATGTATGAACCTTCGTCGGTGTCTATGAGAATCATTCTCGTAATCAAACACAATGCCATGGATAATCATGTCATGAGGACCGTTGCTCCTTGCATATCCGAATTGGCGTAGAGCTAAAGAGGGATTGTAAGTGATGCCTCCTTTGATGCCAAGGAGTGGCACATTAGGGTACTCTCCACAATGATCAATGATAGTAATGTCTCTTTGAAAGAAGTTGTTCCACCGGATATCTGAATGAGACAAAGACATAATCCTGCGAGACCATTGCATTCTTTGTTCATTTCTCAACACTGATCGGGGAAGATGAAATGTAAACCACCTAGCCAGTAGTGGTATACAGCACATGAGAGTTCCTCGTTTCTTCATGGTACGAGTGTGTAGAGAATGTAGAATGTCTCCCAGCAATGTTGGTACCGGGTTACGGATTAGGAAAAGGTTGATGATGTGTACACTTATGAACTGGTCGGGATTTGGGAATAAAACCAACCCATAGATCAAAAGTGCCATAACTTCCTCAAAAGCTGGATAACTTTTGTTTTCTAGCAGTAGTCGAGCCTTTTCCAACAAGAACTTGGCAAGCAAACCCTTAACTCCACTCTTTGTTTCCCAATTGGACTCGATTTCTGATTTCCGCAGATGTAAAGCAGCAACAATGACTTCAGGTTTTGGAATCCTTTCTAAACCAGTGAAAGGTAATTGATCTCGAATAGGTAATCCAATTAGCTCAGAGAACTCTTCCAAAGTGGGTACCAACTGGTAATCAGGAAAGGTAAAGCAATGATGTTCAGGGTCAAAGAACTGGAACAGGACCCGTATCATGTCTTCTTCAAATTTTGAGGTAACCAAATGGAGTAGGTGACCATGCCTTTCGGTGAATTGAACATTCCTGGGGAATTCTAACACTAAGTCTTTTAGTTCAGATGGTACCGTTGAGATGTTGATTCGGATGTAATCTTTGGTGGCGGGAGCCATTACCTGCAAAAACAAAGGTAAACTCTTTGATCCTTGAAGTGTTTGGTGCAAAAATGATATGCTTATGATGCAAACATGTGGCACACAAAAACAAATCAAACAATAGCCTTAGGTTTAAAGGCTTGCATGGAGCTGATAGGTGATACCCTCCCCACTGAAGTTTAGTTGGTTAAAACCTGTCCTAGAATAGTATTCGGGTTCTATGATCCTTGGAAGTAACATCTCAATGCGGCGCTCGAGCGGCCGATCAAAATATTCCTCGAGGATAACTAACTTCGATCAATTTCAAAGCTAGCCACTTAATAGGCCACAAGTCAAGTTCAACTAAAAAGGTTCTAAGACAAATTAGTGTTTAATGACATTTCGGAAGCCTAATATACTCCTTGATCGTTTTCAAGGGACATCAGTATAAACCAAAGTATCGCACTAACGATGACTACCAGATCAACCGTATCGGTACATGCCGTACAGTTTCCTTGGTCTATTGTCATATACTTAAGGTATCTCGAGATTCGGGTTAGAATCTTTCACACAAGCAAAATACCCAAACAAACCTTTGAAAAAATAGAGCAATTAAGTCAAACAATTGAAAACATCGAAGTGATCTATTCTCTTAAGGTAACCCCTTTTGAAAACATTTTGTTTTTGAAAGTATCTCCCCAGCAGAGTCGCCAGTTCTGTGGACCTCCGTTTTTTAATTCCGGGCCATACCTCTGTTCTGTAGAGATACGTGAACTGACTCTTTTTTATCGCTTAATGCTTTCGCATTTTGAAAATTCACAGAGTCGCCACCGACCTTTTATTTTATCCAATTAAGGAAAGGTTTATAAAAGAAACAGAAAAAATACCTTTAAGAAATTCTGGGTAAGGGGGTAGGTTATACAAAGGGAAGGTGTTAGCACCCTTTGTATCCATGGTTATCCATGGGCTCTTAAGTTTGCTTAGCTCACTTGTTTTTCGATGACTTTTCAATTGCTCTGAAATTGCTCATATGTGGTTTCAAATACCTTTGTAAATTGAATTTTGTAATGATCCGTGTGTGGATGTATACAAAATGCTTGTTTATTTTTCGAAAGATGTTTTGAAAAGAACGTTAACTTTGTAATAATCCGTGTTTGGATGTATACAAAGTATTGTCTTTTTTGAAAGTTTTGTTTTGAAAAACAACAGTGTATGAGAATTTTGTTTGTTTTGATTTGAGCAAGCAAACTAGGAGGTCTACCTTGAGTTGTAAGGTCTTTATCCTTATTTCCTTTTGTAGCGGCGGAAAATTTGAGTTTAAGTCATTGGTTAACTTAAGTCGTTAAAAGCAAGAGTCGCCACCGAACTTTTTTATTCCAAAATAGGAAAGGGAAAAAACTCGAAAAAACCACAAAGAAATCTGGATACGGGGGTTGGTTATGCAAAGGGAAGGTGTTAGCACCCCTCACATCTGTGGTACTCCACAGGAACCTTTTGAAAATCTGTGTTTATGTTAAAACCATTTTGTTTGCTAAAAGAAATGAGAAAATAAATATATACAAAAGAAAAAGGTTATTTACAAAAGTTTGCTCGGCAAGACGTTGTGTCTTGTGCCTACATACCTCCTCAGTGCAATGGAGAAGTCAGAGCGTTTGTAGTTCTGCTCAAAAGTTTTGGAAAAAAAGGTTTTATTGAAAACAAGTTTTAAAGGGAAAAGAGTGCAAGCGCACAAAAGAGTTTAAAGTTCACATGACAAAAGTCAAGGTTTTATTATGAAAAGAGTTTTGAAAAACAGGTCGATGGCGGTGCGCAAGGCACTCGACTTACAAAGAGTTGGTTGGGTACTTGGTATATGGACCAAGTAATGCGAGGGTGAACATTTTATTAAAAGAGAAAAGTAGAAGAAGTAAATGGAAACATACAAGCTCATACAGGTAAAATCCATACAAACAAGCATACAAGTTCAAGCATAAAGGGATGAACATGAAAGAGGTAAAATAAGGGTGTACGTGCAAGTGTGCATGTGTAAGTACGGTTGATGGCGATGCGTGAAGTGCGATCGACTTATGGTAGAAAACGGCTAAGGTCCTAATTTTATTTTGAAAAAAACGGTTAAAAGCATGCAAGCAATAATAAAATAAAGCGATAAAGGAAAGCGATAAAATTATTACAAGGCTTCGGGGACGGGGATTACACACTTAATAAATGGGGATGAAAATTAACTACTAATTATTACAACCCAATCGAAATATTAAAGCGGAAAATAAAAGGATAATATATACAAAGATTAAAATGAGTTATAAATGTCCATAATAAAAATCCAATGGCTCAATGATAGTAGTACCTCACAAAAGTCAAGAAAACATTAGCAACGGATATATATAATGATGCATGAGAAATGATAAAGAAAATATTAACAATTAATCAAGAGAATAACAAAAGAGAAGATATAGAAATAAGCATATTAAATCTAAAGGAAATTAAAATTAAACAACATATTTTGGTGTTTTTAGTATGGAAAGTAAAACTAACATATTTTTTTGATATTGAAATAAAAGACTAAGATAAAAGCATGTTTTTGTATTTTTGTGATATCATATTAGAAGTTAAAACAAACATATCAAAATAAAACTAAAATAAAAACAAAAATATAAAGTAAAATAGAAATGGGCTTAAAATCAAAACAAAATGGGGTGCAGTTATTGAATGGGGGCGCTGGGCTTAGCATGTCAAAGGCCCAAGAATTCAAAATAAACTACCAGCCAGGGTGTGTGTTGCAGACTGCAAGCAGGGGTGCAGATCCAGAGTAGTGATGGATAGTAAAATGGGCTGGCTGTATACATTTGGCCCAAGGTAAATTAAAGAAACTTCAAACCCTACAAACATAGTTGCTAGCCGCCCCCATTCACCATTTTCGGTCTCTCTTTCTGCTTTCTCAACTCTCACTCTGTTCTTCTCTCAATCCTACACTCTGTTTTTATTCAAACTCAACCTCTCTAATCTCTACTACCCCAAATATGTGTAAACAGAACCAATATAACACAATCAAGACAAACAATTGCATCAAAATATGATATCAGTTCATCCCACAACAACCACAGCTTGGCAAAAAGAGGGAAAGCTAAAAACAAGGCATAACACAAAATCGACTAATCACAAAGTATGAAGAAAGTCCAGGAAGATACCAAATCAGGGATGCGTCGGTGTTATTGTTGTATTGACGCTGAAATTGCTCGAAGGTACGTCTGGAAGTTGAATCCCGTCGATGTGTCGAGTGCTTCTGAACGCGATTATTGATCTGCTCCGTATAGCTTTGACGTTGCAAGTGCTTCTGTTATGCTGCTGATGTTGTTCGGTCTGCCTTGTGATTCGAATCTACAGGTTGCGTGATGAATTTATGCGTATCGAAACTTCTGATTCTGAATATCTGTGACAACAAATAAAGTTTAACGGTAACAAAATCACAAGAGTTAAATATGCAGCTCTGTTTTCTGAAATGTGATGTAGTAGTTGCGTTTTGAATTGTGATGAAGATCGGTTTGAAGGTGAATGGTGATGGTTTGGATATGAAGCTGGAAACGTGAAAATGCAGGTTAGATGGTGATGAGATGCTAGTGTATGGAGAATGGATCTGCAGGTTTATTGAATGTTTATTTGGAGGAAGGTTTTGGTTGAATTTCAGCAGAGTAACAATACCATTTTCTTCCTTGAATTTCTGGAAATGTATTTGCTATATCTTCAGTGAAAGTTCAGAGAAGATTCATAAATTGAATCTCTCATGATACTTGACTGAGCATTGTTAACAGAAGAAAATGAAGTGTGTATAATTTGGTTCTGATGAGACTTTTGTGGAGGAAGTTTGTGATGATATTTCTGCAGAGTAACAATAGCTTTTTCTTCCTCCCCTCTCTAATGATCTGAGAGTCTGTATTTATAGTCATGGAAGAGTGAGGGTAGAATGGATATTTGAGTGATGAGAGGATAAGCGTGAGCATTTTTCCGATCCACTATTTCCGGAGTGGAATCAAAGACGCGTGAGGAATTTTCACGAGGAAACTATGATGCTGTGAAGATATTTTTTTATTTTTTGTCTGTAGTGCAAGCTGAATTCACGAAGATACTGCTCTTTGCTGAAAATAAATAACGTGACTTGCACACTCTTGGTCCCACTACTTTTGGCTTCATGACTATCTTCAAAATGGCTGAAAGAATATGGCTCAAAAAAATAACATGGGCTGGCATCTTGAATCAACATGGGCCCTCTAATTGAATTGTAAAATGGACCTCCTTTTGATTGCACCTATTAAAAGAACAAAACAAAATAAAAGTAATAATAATAAAAACACAAATAAAATTGTTTTAACATCTTAATAGAAGTTCAAAATAAATTGAACCAAAATTAAAATATTAAAATCATGCAATGGTTAGCCTATATAAAAACTATAAATTGTAAGATGATGTATGAAATGAATGTATTATATATTTTTCGTTTTTTTTGAATGAGAATGATGCAAATAAGTACTACATATAATTTTTTTTGGATTTTTGAGATAAAATAAGAATACTAAATGTAAATGATGTAGATAAAAAGTCGGGGCAAAATTTAGGGTACAACAGATGCCCCTATTTAATTATCTTTAGCCAAGTAACTTGAATGACTTAGTCATCAAGATATCGGTGGCAGAAGGTAATTAAATACTTAAAAACCTGAATTTTGCCCCTTGATGCAATGACATGTTATGCTATGAATGCGGGGACTCTTTTTTTTGTTTTTTCGTATGATATGAGACCGACTCGAATCTCTGTGAGGAATATAGTGCCACAAAAGACAAACTGTTGATGGAGAAATTTGGAAAAGGGAGCAAGAACTCCGCATGGGAATACACAAAAAGAATGCATAGTAGACTTGAATGAAAGAAACAGCTGGGGAAAAGGTATGTGTTATCCAGGAATAAAACTGGACTTCAAAGGATCACGATATTCAGGAATAGCACTGAACAAAGAGAAATCACAACATTCAGGAATGGCACTGAATGAGGTGAGAAAATCACGATATCCAGGAATGACACTGAACAAAGAGAAATCACAACATTCAGGAATGGCACTGAATGAGGTGAGAAAATATTTCAGGAATGGCACTGAAAGAAAGAGGAATCACAACACTCAGGAATGGCACTGAATGAGATAAAGAATCACAATATCCAGGAACGGCACTGAATAAAGTGAAGAAACATCTTTCAGGAATGGCACCGAAAGAAGAAAGAATCACAACACTCAGGAATGGCACTGAAGGTTGAGGTAAGAAATCACAATATCCAGGAACGGCACTGAATAAAGTGAGAAATATCTTTCAGGAATGGCACTGAAAGAAATAAGAATCACAACACTCAGGAATTGCACTAAATGAGGTAAGGAATCACAATATCCAGGAACGGCACTGAATAGAGTGAGAAACATCTTTCAGGAATGGCACTGAAAGAAAGAAGAATCACAACACTCAGGAATGGCACTGAAGGTTGAGGTAAGAAATCACAATATCCAGGAACGGCACTGAATAAAGTGAGAAATATCTTTCAGGAATGGCACTGAAAGAAAGAAGGAAAATACATATAGGAATAGCACTAGACGGAGAAGACAAACAAGTATTTGTTTTGGATAGGTGCCAAGTAGGTTGGACTTTCATCTCAAGGTGAATATGTTGATAGCAACAAGACCTCGGAGAATGTAAATGAGCATGAATTTGTTTCTACGCATGATGTTGAATTTTTCTATGCATGATATATGATCAATGCAATGCAATTGTGTGTGACAACTGAGGTAGACTCTTTTGTGAGGCAAGATTGGGACCCTGATTCCTCAACACGGGAACTCCACCAACTCTGCTTGGGAAGAAGATGCTTAAACAAACTTTTGTCACATTGAAAACAATATCAGACTGATGATCCTTTGATAAGGACTAATAAAACTGCTTGGGGATTGCTGAAGAAGATTGCCCCTGATTGACTAATTTTGCATGTTAACTGATCATAGCTTCAGCTCTTGATATGAACGCTGGGATGGCTTGCCCCAATATAAGTCTTGAGAGGATAGTCTGAACATCTGAACAACAGGATCTTGAAGTAACGTGCCCCTGATAGGATCACTGATCAAGTTTCTCGACTGTTTGAAATTCCTGAAAGATGAGTGCTTACTTGCAAATAAAATGTTCATTCAAGAATGGTAATTTTAATGCAATGCTCAAAGCATATTTTTGAAATCAAAGTCATTATTGGAATGATGTTATTGATGTAAAGAAAAATGGAATCACCGGTAAAAACACAAAAGGGTTAAGACATTCAAAGTGAAAGATAAAGCAAAGGCATGGTATCAAAACAAATGATTGGCAAATCTCATGGGAGTCAGGTTACGCAACCTTGTTGTAGTATGCTTTCAAACAAAGCTTGCTTCAATTAGGTCTTTCAAAGGTTGTAACGTGGTCAGGTTCACGGTTTTAGAAACAAAGGATATAAGGCTCAAAATTTGATTGTACCCACCCCATCTTCGTGATGATCTCCAATCCTAAGCTCAGTTAATTCAAACTATGCATTTAGATTCTAAGAGACTTCTGGATTTGCACCTTTGATAATGATGATAGTTCACAAGCAAAGAGAACTATTGAGATGACAATCACTTCTTCCTTTTCATAGTCACAACATTTTGTTGTTTAGGAATTTTATTGACTTCTCTTTTTTTCATCCTTTTCTTTTGATATCCCTAACTTTTGCCTGAACTGTTTATTTTTGCACTTACAGTCAGCGGGATGCCCTTATTTTTGCCTAAGTCATATTTTTGGTTTTGACTTAGCAGGCTTTTCTTTGATTCTATTTTTTTTTTTTTGAAAGATAGTGACTGCCTTGCTTGTTGATTGATGAACCATCATTGGCTTTTGATTGACATATCCAACACTTCTTTGATGTGTGCAGAGGAACGCTTGCGATTAAAACCTTTGTTGAAAGGTGTATTGAATGATTCTCTTAAAATAGAATGCACAACCAAATTAACTGAGAACTACCCTGCCCCAGGTTAAAAATGCGGGTTTTTTTGTACAAAAAGAAACTCCTACTTCGAAGGCTCAAAGGGGTTGACAAGGGATTAACTTCCTTATTTCTCCAGTGTTTGGGAATTGAAGCAATGCCTGTACATCATCAGCAAAGTTTATTTGAAAGCATACAAGTCAACAACTTGGGTATTTCGTTGTCATCATCCTCCCTCCAATCTTTGCATAAAACACAAGTTTGATAGAGAAAGCAAATGGAAGAAAATTTTGTAAAAGAAGGCATAAACATAAACATAATGGATGTGAATGAATTCAAAATATGCAATGCTCATATTAAACTTAACATTCAGGAACAAACAAAGTTTAAAAGTAACACACAATACAAACAAGGAAATTGTAAACAGTAAAGAAACAAGGCCTAGTGACTAATCAGCAACAAAGATGAGCTATCCCGTCGGAAACACTTGGCTTTAGGAGACCATCTGGCTTTGACTTGTCTTCAGCCACTTTGATCTGGCAAAGGATTAGTGACAACGTTAGGACCCATATCCCTGAAAGATAGCATCTTTGATCTAACCAACTCTTGCACCAAGGTCTTCAAAGCATAACAATGTTCTAAATCATGGCCAGCACCACCCTGATGAAACTCACAATGAAGATCAGGCCGAAATCCTATTGAGGGAGGGTTTCGAGGAGGAGGCATGGGTCTTGTTGTGATCAAACCTTTTCGGACCAGCGCGGGATATAGTTCAGTGTAAGTCATAGGAATAGGATCGAAGTGAGTCCTATCGCGATTCTGATTCTGGTTGGCAACCTGAGGTTGAGGAGCTTGAACTCGCACAGGAGTGACAGCAGATACATAAGGTTGATCACCATTTTGAAGTCTACGGTGAAATCTTCTTCTGTCATCTGACACAGCATTAGTCTCATTCTCTTTCTTCTTTTGGAAGCCCCCAAAAGGTTTCTTTGAAGAATCAACAGCAACAGACACTTTTCCTTTCCTGATTCCTTCTTCTAGCCTTTGACCAATTGTTACCAAATCAGTGAAGTTTGAAGACACACTTCCAATCATCTTCTCCCAAAAGAAAGGAGAAAGGGTATCCATGAACAAGCTAGTTAATTCCTTCTCAGACAAAGGTGGTTCAACTTGGGAAGCCAATTCTCTCCAACGTTGAGCATATTCCTTGAAAGATTCCTTTTCCTTCTGAGCCATATTCTGAAGTTGACGACGATCAGGTGCCATGTCCAGATTATACTTGTACTGTTTCATGAACGCATCAGCTAAATCTTGGAAATTCTGAACACAACCCTTTTCCAAACTCATGTACCACTTCAACGAAGCACCACTTAAACTGTCTTGAAAGCAATGAATGAGCAAATTCTGGTTGTTGGTGTAAGCAGTCATCTTTCTGTAGTACATGGTCAAATGATTTCTTGGACAAGTATGCCCCTTATACTTCTCAAACTCAGGAACTTTGAACTTGGAAGGCATGACAAGATTTGAAACAAGACCCATGTTATCAGCATTCACACTAAAGAAATTGTTTCCTTCCATAGCTCTTAGTCTCTTTTCCAATGCCTGATATTGCTCACGGACTTCTTCAACTTCACCACAATCTCCTTGACTAACACTTCGAGAACCCACAGAACGGTAATCATAGAGAGGATTGTCATAACGAGCTGGAACAGCTTGAGCAGTAGTATGAACAACAGGTGGAGGTTCAGAAAAGACCGGAGGTTGGAATATCTGCCTCGAAGTTTGACCCACCATAGAAGCATTAACATATGTTGGAGAGAAATTCTCAGGTAACCCAAATTCTGGCCAAGTAGAAGGTGGCTTCTGAACCTGTAAAGGATCAACAACAGCAGTGGAGACTTCGGAAATAACAGTCCTCTGAGGTGGATCAGTCCTAGCCATCAACACTTGCATCATCTCGGTAAGCTTAATCATGCCTGATTTCAACTCATCAATTTCCATTCTAACTTCCATGTTATGTTTCTCTTGGTCTGCCATTCTTTGTCTAACAGCAGCTCTAGTTCCGTACTTGTGTGGAGGAATCAGCTTGACGGTAGACAGACAACACTGAAGATGGAGACAGACAAGGATAAGTTTTCTGGACAACCTGGATAAATGCATGAAGTATGCAAATGATGCAATGCAAATGCAATGTTGTTTTTGTTATTGTTTGATTTTCGAGGAATTCAAGTTATTAATTTGTAAACATCAAAGCATGAAGGAAGTAAATCCTAAATTTGATGAAAGCATTGATCAAGTTATCATCAAGATCAATCATCCATTTTGGTGGATTAGGGTTTTCACCCCATCAACACCCAAGATCCATTGAGTTTGATGAAACTTATGATGTTTACAAAGAAAGACCTATGAGTTCCTTGGAAATCAAACGAATGCATGGTTTATGTATCCATCATAATCAAGGTCACACAAACAAGGTTCAAAGTCACGAGCATGGAGTTATGGTTAAGAACCACCCACAAAGGTATGTACTAGGGAATTTTGTACCTGCCAAACGGGTTCTATAAAGGTTCCCAGAGTTTTCAATCTTCTATCGGATACTACCAGCACACACAATTGCTCATGGGCACCAATAATATTCCTAAAAAGACCTCGTCTGAGCGTAGCATCGCATGACAACAAGAACAAATTGGTACTTGAACTTGTTTCTGCGCTACATCCTAAAAAAGGCTTAGATGGGTTAAAAGGGTTCTAGGTCATTCAGCTTCTACGGACACTCACTATTGAAAATAATAGCGTTCTTACGATAGCTCGTAACAACATCTACTACCTTCCATGAGGCCTCCACTGATTGGGGTTCCACCATATGATGCTCATGTTAAGGATCGCTCCTGACATGCAACTATTGGTCTTACCACCTCCTATCTCAAGTTACTCACAAAAGTCCGGGTTAGAACTTTATCTCATATCACAAGGTATCACCCAAGTAACCACATAAACAGATAAGAATATATACAAAATAAGATATATACAAAAAGAAAAAGCAAACAATAAGCAATAACATAAACACACAGATAAACAAAATAGGCTAAACCCACTTAAGAAAGTCCCCAGCAGAGTCGCCACTTTTCTGTAGCGGCGGAAAATTTGAGTTTAAGTCATTGGTTAACTTAAGTCGTTAAAAGCAAGAGTCGCCACCGAACTTTTTTATTCCAAAATAGGAAAGGGAAAAAACTCGAAAAAACCACAAAGAAATCTGGATACGGGGGTTGGTTATGCAAAGGGAAGGTGTTAGCACCCCTCACATCTGTGGTACTCCACAGGAACCTTTTGAAAATCTGTGTTTATGTTAAAACCATTTTGTTTGCTAAAAGAAATGAGAAAATAAATATATACAAAAGAAAAAGGTTATTTACAAAAGTTTGCTCGGCAAGACGTTGTGTCTTGTGCCTACATACCTCCTCAGTGCAATGGAGAAGTCAGAGCGTTTGTAGTTCTGCTCAAAAGTTTTGGAAAAAAAGGTTTTATTGAAAACAAGTTTTAAAGGGAAAAGAGTGCAAGCGCACAAAAGAGTTTAAAGTTCACATGACAAAAGTCAAGGTTTTATTATGAAAAGAGTTTTGAAAAACAGGTCGATGGCGGTGCGCAAGGCACTCGACTTACAAAGAGTTGGTTGGGTGCTTGGTATATGGACCAAGTAATGCGAGGGTGAACATTTTATTAAAAGAGAAAAGTAGAAGAAGTAAATGGAAACATACAAGCTCATACAGGTAAAATCCATACAAACAAGCATACAAGTTCAAGCATAAAGGGATGAACATGAAAGAGGTAAAATAAGGGTGTACGTGCAAGTGTGCATGTGTAAGTACGGTTGATGGCGATGCGTGAAGTGCGATCGACTTATGGTAGAAAACGGCTAAGGTCCTAATTTTATTTTGAAAAAAACGGTTAAAAGCATGCAAGCAATAATAAAATAAAGCGATAAAGGAAAGCGATAAAATTATTACAAGGCTTCGGGGACGGGGATTACACACTTAATAAATGGGGATGAAAATTAACTACTAATTATTACAACCCAATCGAAATATTAAAGCGGAAAATAAAAGGATAATATATACAAAGATTAAAATGAGTTATAAATGTCCATAATAAAAATCCAATGGCTCAATGATAGTAGTACCTCACAAAAGTCAAGAAAACATTAGCAACGGATATATATAATGATGCATGAGAAATGATAAAGAAAATATTAACAATTAATCAAGAGAATAACAAAAGAGAAGATATAGAAATAAGCATATTAAATCTAAAGGAAATTAAAATTAAACAACATATTTTGGTGTTTTTAGTATGGAAAGTAAAACTAACATATTTTTTTGATATTGAAATAAAAGACTAAGATAAAAGCATGTTTTTGTATTTTTGTGATATCATATTAGAAGTTAAAACAAACATATCAAAATAAAACTAAAATAAAAACAAAAATATAAAGTAAAATAGAAATGGGCTTAAAATCAAAACAAAATGGGGTGCAGTTATTGAATGGGGGCGCTGGGCTTAGCATGTCAAAGGCCCAAGAATTCAAAATAAACTACCAGCCAGGGTGTGTGTTGCAGACTGCAAGCAGGGGTGCAGATCCAGAGTAGTGATGGATAGTAAAATGGGCTGGCTGTATACATTTGGCCCAAGGTAAATTAAAGAAACTTCAAACCCTACAAACATAGTTGCTAGCCGCCCCCATTCACCATTTTCGGTCTCTCTTTCTGCTTTCTCAACTCTCACTCTGTTCTTCTCTCAATCCTACACTCTGTTTTTATTCAAACTCAACCTCTCTAATCTCTACTACCCCAAATATGTGTAAACAGAACCAATATAACACAATCAAGACAAACAATTGCATCAAAATATGATATCAGTTCATCCCACAACAACCACAGCTTGGCAAAAAGAGGGAAAGCTAAAAACAAGGCATAACACAAAATCGACTAATCACAAAGTATGAAGAAAGTCCAGGAAGATACCAAATCAGGGATGTGTCGGTGTTATTGTTGTATTGACGCTGAAATTGCTCGAAGGTACGTCTGGAAGTTGAATCCCGTCGATGTGTCGAGTGCTTCTGAACGCGATTATTGATCTGCTCCGTATAGCTTTGACGTTGCAAGTGCTTCTGTTATGCTGCTGATGTTGTTCGGTCTGCCTTGTGATTCGAATCTACAGGTTGCGTGATGAATTTATGCGTATCGAAACTTCTGATTCTGAATATCTGTGACAACAAATAAAGTTTAACGGTAACAAAATCACAAGAGTTAAATATGCAGCTCTGTTTTCTGAAATGTGATGTAGTAGTTGCGTTTTGAATTGTGATGAAGATCGGTTTGAAGGTGAATGGTGATGGTTTGGATATGAAGCTGGAAACGTGAAAATGCAGGTTAGATGGTGATGAGATGCTAGTGTATGGAGAATGGATCTGCAGGTTTATTGAATGTTTATTTGGAGGAAGGTTTTGGTTGAATTTCAGCAGAGTAACAATACCATTTTCTTCCTTGAATTTCTGGAAATGTATTTGCTATATCTTCAGTGAAAGTTCAGAGAAGATTCATAAATTGAATCTCTCATGATACTTGACTGAGCATTGTTAACAGAAGAAAATGAAGTGTGTATAATTTGGTTCTGATGAGACTTTTGTGGAGGAAGTTTGTGATGATATTTCTGCAGAGTAACAATAGCTTTTTCTTCCTCCCCTCTCTAATGATCTGAGAGTCTGTATTTATAGTCATGGAAGAGTGAGGGTAGAATGGATATTTGAGTGATGAGAGGATAAGCGTGAGCATTTTTCCGATCCACTATTTCCGGAGTGGAATCAAAGACGCGTGAGGAATTTTCACGAGGAAACTATGATGCTGTGAAGATATTTTTTTATTTTTTGTCTGTAGTGCAAGCTGAATTCACGAAGATACTGCTCTTTGCTGAAAATAAATAACGTGACTTGCACACTCTTGGTCCCACTACTTTTGGCTTCATGACTATCTTCAAAATGGCTGAAAGAATATGGCTCAAAAAAATAACATGGGCTGGCATCTTGAATCAACATGGGCCCTCTAATTGAATTGTAAAATGGACCTCCTTTTGATTGCACCTATTAAAAGAACAAAACAAAATAAAAGTAATAATAATAAAAACACAAATAAAATTGTTTTAACATCTTAATAGAAGTTCAAAATAAATTGAACCAAAATTAAAATATTAAAATCATGCAATGGTTAGCCTATATAAAAACTATAAATTGTAAGATGATGTATGAAATGAATGTATTATATATTTTTCGTTTTTTTTGAATGAGAATGATGCAAATAAGTACTACATATAATTTTTTTTGGATTTTTGAGATAAAATAAGAATACTAAATGTAAATGATGTAGATAAAAAGTCGGGGCAAAATTTAGGGTACAACACCTTTAAAAATCTATCCTTTCACCGGATATAAACGCAAGGTTCGATTTTGTACTCAAAATAGTAGAATTTTGACTTTGATTTTGAAAAGAATGAGAAGGGATTACCTTAAGAGGTGCAAGTGTGATTGTGTTTGTATTCAGATTATTTTATCTTTGAAGTTAGTGATCTAACGGTTCAATTTTATCTTTGACATACACGCAGTTTATATTTGCTGGAAATTAAAATGCAGAAATGTAAAGTGCGGAAAGTAAATCTACGCTATTACATCGATTGTGCAGGAAATGTAAACTAGCCTATTTACATGATTTTGACATCCTATACATTTATCTAGGAATTTAAATTGCAAGAAAATAAAAGGCATGTTTTTGGATTTTTTATGATTTGATTTTAATTATAATTAATGCATGATTAATTAAATTAAAATGAAGAAAAAAGATGAAAATAGATTTAAACCTAGAAATTAAGTTTAAAATATGTACAAAATATTTGTTAATTAATTTTAAAACAAAACTAATTTTTTGGAATTTTTTGAAATTGATTTGAAAATTGATTAAGCTAATTAATACATAATTATACAAATAATTATACAAATAACTAAAACTTAAAGATAAAATTATTCAAAATATGTAGAAAATTAGTTTATAATATATAAACAATATTTAACATGAAGAACAATTTTTTTTATGATTTTTTGATTGGTTAGAATAATTAAAAAGCAAATATATAAATATATACTAATTAATTATGCAAAATATTGAAATTTTGAAGAAAAATAAAATATTTTTATTTCAGAAAATAATATATTATTTTAGAAGTCTAAAAATATTTTTTTATGTATTTTTTGGATTTTTAAAACTATTTTTAATTAATTTAACAAAGAAATTAAAATAAAAAATAGAAAATAAAAGGATACTAATCAGATGTGGTATGCATGTGAGGGAACATGATGTAGCTGCATGATCTGGCGCGTTGGATTAGGAGATGGATGGATCAGATGGTGGAAAGCATGAGGGACCATAGCACGTGGAACACCTGCAAAACACTGAATCCAAGGTCAGTTTAAAAAAATCACGCGCGCGCCTCCCAGCCAATCAGAGGACGCCACGCATCATCTTCAACCTTCAGATGGGCTTTTACACCGTTCATTTGCAGGTGGTGTAAAAACTCCAATCTTTTACACCTGTTAATAATAGCGAATACAAGCAAACATGAGTATAAATTTGGCGCGATGCCATGGTTAAGTTCGTATTATTCATGCGATTTTAATGGTGCTATTTAGAACTTGCAATTTTGCATGGATCATAAAACCCTAAATTTGAAAGTAAGAACCCTAAAATGGTGGTTCCTCGTATAGGTGTCCAAACTTCAATTAAGTTTCCAGAAATGATCTACACCTCAAACCAAACCCAAATATATGTCTACATCTTGCTAAATATGCGTGTGTTATGAGATACAAGTTGATTTTAGTTTGAACAAACCGTGGCTTGTGTAGCTCGATTTGTGAGGTTTCAGAGCTTGCAATTGATTGAGACACGTTCAATGATACTTGAGGATGATGTTTAAGTGTTTAGTTTGAATTGAAACAAGCTGGAAATTAAAATTCGAATTTTAAATTTCCTTGAAAGAAAACAAGTGATTACAAGTATGTTACACACTATGCTTAGGTTCTGATTTCTGTCTCTTTTGTTACTGAAGTAAGGTAGCCTATATATAAGCATTGAGTGCTTAGAATTGAAGCTAAGAGGCATCTAGTTGCCTTTGTGGAATTCTTGAATTTTTTATATTAAAAAGCTTTGAATTATTGACCAAGTCTTCTTGTCTTCAATGCACTTGCCTTGCTCTTCAATTCTCTGCAGAAAGATGAAGATTCCTTGGGTGAGTCATGCTTGATTTGTAAGCTACTCTTTATCAATTCATTTTCCTTTTAATTTAATCTTAAAATAAGATAAAATTATGCCAAAAATGGATAAAAAAGGTGTGGGCCTTGTCTTGGTCGTGGGAGGCCCATAATAACATGGCAAAGATGTTTGAACCATGAAAACTTGGCCCCATTTGGAAAAAATACATTTTTGAGCAATGTTGATTTCATACATTTTCCCAAAATTTAGCCAACTTCAACAAGGTGTAAATCCCTCAATTTTTGTCATATGAAGGAGATCTTGCACTTTTTGGAAACCTCAAAGAGTCCTCTAACCAATTTCTTTGGTCTCATGTCAAAATGATTTTTGATGCTCCTTGTGTGTCCTTTTGAAAAAAGTGTCTTTTTGTTGACTTTGAAAATGACCTGTAATGTCTTTGATCATATTTTTCAAATGGTGAATCCAATGACCATGGGATCAATGGAATTTGAAAGATAATTGAATTTCCTTCAAAATGAGCTTTGGTTTGAATTTTTTGGATGAAGGATGAGAGAGTTATGATCAGTCAAAGTTGAGTTGACTTTTCAGGCAAAAACCCTAATTTTGAATCTTAGGGTTTTGTTGATTTTTGATCTTTCCTTGATGAATTATGATCATCCAATGATCAAATGATGAATCCTTTGACAAAATATGGACTTTAACAAAAAATTTCATTTTTGACTGTCTGTTGACTTTTTTGGTCATACGGGTCGTCTGTTGACTGTTTGAGCTGCTGACGGTGCGTCTGAGTGAATTGAAGTTTGAAAATTTGTATGATGGTACTTTGAGATATATGGATGTGTATTAAATCCATTTGAGCTCTCAAAAAATTGTTTCTCCTGTAAAAACAAGAAAACCCTAGTCAGGGACTGTTTATGTAGGAGACAGTTAAGCGTACCTGATTTTTGTGCAGTGTTGAGTCTCTGCTAATCGCGTGATATTCAGAAGACTTCTAGAACAAAAATCTTGGAATTTTGAATTGTGAAAGATTGATTTGATTGATGGTACAAAACACTGAGAATTGTACTGCCAGCAGTTTGGCTGTCAACTGACTGTTCAGGTATTGATGTAGCAGTTAGAGTGAAAAATCAACAGTCAAAGTTAATTTTCTTTTTTTGTTGTTTTTGTTTTATGTGAAAAATGAAAGTTTATTTACATGACTTGTTAAAAAAACATAGACATAATAAATAACTAATATTTACGGTATGCGGGCAAAATTACCGATAATAACCCTGAAAATCATTTAATGCACAGAAATAGGAATATTTGACTGGCAGAAAACACACAAAATATTATCTTAGTAATTAAGAAATATTATGACAAATAGTACAACATTTAATACTGACAGTACAAATATTACATACTATATTGAACAGTACGACGAATAAACGGTACATTTAAGAAATAAGAATCACGGCAGACTTCAGGAATGACGGTTAATGACCCATGCTACAAATAGTAACATGTAGATGATTGGGAGCATAAGCATCCCAGGTCCACAGTGTTCCGGGCTATGTAGACAGAAGAAAGACATGATCACCGTAGCAATGGTGATGACCATAAGAAAACACGTTTCCCACCGCTTCGCCATTTTGTCGGGAAAGAAGAAAGGATGGATTATGAAGTGGAAATTTGAGAGATGAATTAGAATTTGATGTGAGATTTTATGGAAGAAAATGGGAGGTATTTATAGAATGGAAAGGAGGATAGAGACGTTGGGGAATGATGTGATTCCGTACAAAAGGAAAATTTGAGTGGAAGTAAGATTTGAAAGAAAGTGGAGATAGTGTTGGGAAAAAGAGAGATTTGATTTTTGAAAAAGAGATTTGAAAAGATTTTTGAAAATAATGGAATATAGTACCAAAATTAGTGGGAAACAAAAGATAATAATAATCTACTTGTTACCAGTACAGTCTGAGTTTCCTGATTCTGCGCCTGCAAAAAGATTTAACTCTGTACCAATTGTGTCAGTACTATTTATCTGTAAATAAATAAATAGCATGTGTGAAGTAATAAACAGTATTTGGCGTTTGCGTAAGAATAAATTCAACTGCAGGCCAAATTACTGTATAAGAAAAATTCTAAAAACTAAGTGTTTCATATGTTAGGATATTTGTTGAAATAATCCATAATTATATGAGACTCTTAATTTTCAGATTGGAGTTTTCTTGAAAAAAGATGTGGGCAAATTTTGGGGTATAACACAACTACACCTTAGTTGCAAGATGACTTTGCTACACAGAGATTTGAGAAGAAAAGAAAACCAAAAAATTAGCATTTTGAGACGGGGAGAAAGGAAGAAGAAGAAGTTATATTGATCTGCAGAGTAACTCTACTTTTATTTACAAGTCTCAATTTCTCATCATTTACAATAATAAAGTACCTCTATATTTATAATTCAGTTTGTTTGTTCACCAAGCAAACTCTACCTAACTAACTCAGCTATACAGTTTGTTAAGTTCAACTCTGACAGAGTACATTTCTTCGACAACTTCAAATTTCGAAAACTATTTGTTGTATTCAACAATTACAAACTCTATCAAATATTGCTTCAACACAAAAAATTGCATTTAAAAATAAGTGTTGATCTTCAATTGGTGATCATTCATCTGTCAAATTACTTATAACATTTGGAACATCATTATTTGGAATTCAAATATTGCAACACTGATTTCAGGATGACAATGCTAATGTGCAATGTGTTTAGATAAAAAATAACATATTCTCTAATAGTTCTTTCTCTGTCACTATTCAAGTCAATGGTGGTTAGATTAGAGTCACGTTTCTTTTTCTTTTGAAATTAATTTCTATTTTATTCTAGATCCGGTCGAATTTTGGATATTTGTCAAAACTCTTTCTCCTTTGAAAATTCTCTTTATTTTAGGGTCAATGTGAAATTTTAGTGAGGATTATGACTTGTTCATATGACTCACTTGTTACTAATAGACATGGCAACAAAACTCATACCCGCGGGTACCGGTACCCGCCCTAAAGTTGACAGGGAAAACCCACTTTGACTAGGTTTGGGTTCGGGTTTGGGTTTTTCCCGATTATAAAATATGTGGTCAGGTCGGGTAATGGGGATACTAGTATCCACCCCGAAACTGCCCCGTTTATTTCATTATGTACATTATTATTTATATTTAATACTTTATATTATTAAATACTAGATTCTGACCCGCGCGATGCGCGAACATTAAAATATTTTTAAAAAAATATCTAAAATAATATATTTATATAAAATAATGTATCATTTGATTAGTACACAATGCATTTGAAAAATGTTGGCGAAAAGATTTTTTTTTAGTTTAAAAAATTATAGTGAAAGAAAAAGAATGTATAAAAAAAAGACATCATTAATCTCAATTCTAAGAGCATCGTCACATGAGAAAAATGGTGAATGGGGTTTAAATTATTCCCACGAACAAAACTTCAAAATTCTTTCTATATAATGGAATTGATTAAAAATAAACAGCATCTCATGAGAATGGCGGCGACAAAAGTGAGACGATGATGAGAATGGCGGCGACAAAAGTGAGACGATGATGATGAATAGGATTAAAATTTCCCTACATAGTAGAATCAAAGAGCAACATCACATGAGAATGACAAACACCCAATGAGACGGTGATGACGAAAGGAGTTGTTGCCAATTGAACCAACATTGATAGTCAAAAAACATGGTAGACTGATACATTGTAACATTGATAGCGAAGGCATATACATGGTTGAAACAATGACTCCTAATGACTCTTTGACAATGACCCAAGACCAACGATGCTGATGAATTTCAAGATAAGTTGCTTAAAACACTTACCACTACTCTACCTCTTCAAAATTTATTTTTTCTTATCAAAGCAATATTTTTACGGTAAAGGAATTAAGAAAAAAATTCTTATGGAATGAATAGAAAAAGATAGGTTGAACATAAATATACAAAGACAATTTATTTAAAAAATTAATTTCATAACGCTTAATGTTTTGGGTATATAAAAGTTTATATTCAAATAAATTTAATTTAAAACCAATTAATTCTCCTAAATACATAAAGGCCGTTATTAAGAAAATTAATTCATAACATTTACTAATATTTTTGGGTATACAAAAGTTTATATTCAAATAAATTTAATTTATAACAAATTAATTATATAAAAGAGTAATGAGTTCGGAGATATAACTAATAGATGCTTCAAATAAATATATATTTATTTAGAAATATGTTTCATAATATGTGCCTAAAACTTATAGAAAATATATATGACATTATGAAAATTTGTAGATAATTGCTGCCAAATCAATAATTTCTTAACATGGCAGATATTAGATTATATGATAAATAATATCTTGACATGCCAAATATTAGATTATATGGTAAATAATATCGCTATTTGTTTTAATACAGATAATAATAATAGATTATATTGGCTGATATAATGTGCGAATAGTTGATGGCAAGTTGAGGAATTAAACCAAAATTTTGTGTAGACCTTAATGTAGTAAATTTAAAAAACTCATTACTTAAAATTTAAAATATATTTAAATCAGTATCATTAGAAAGTAGACTAAATTATAATAGTTGATATTTAATTTTTTTATTTGCCTATAAAATTATTTTGTAGACCATTTAAATTATGTTTACAATTATACTATTAAATTTTTAATGTGAAAGACAAAAAATTTAAAAAAATAAGATTAATTGTTATTAAAATAGGTAATCAAATAATACTGATTTTTTAATATTTAGAGAGAAAAAAATGTTTTATTATTTAATTGATTTGTGTACTTTTTATGATGATATTATTTTTAATAGTGGTAGTTGAATATTATATTATTATTCTCATTTTATTATTATTATGATTAATATTATAGTTTAATATTCTATCATTATTATTTTATATCATTATTCTCATTTTATTATTATATTAATATTGTAGCTTAATATTCTATTATTATTGTTATTATAATGTAGAAATAATTTAATAAATAATATTATTATTGTTATTATTAATAATTATTAATGTTGAATTAATTATTATTTTAATTGGTTTTATTGTTATTATTATATTTATTCTTAATGTAGGGTTAAATTAGTAAAATTAAAATTAGGGTGTAGTGTCATATTGGTAAAATTAGAATTAGGGTTTGCTCTTAGATTTGCTATCAGGTTGACATGTGGCTAGGGTTGCCATCATGACTACCTTCCATTTATATATATTAAGATTAAGATTAAGATTAAGATGTGGCTAATGTTTTGATAATATGATTTGTATTTATTATTTAAAATATTTGAAATGTATGTAAGAATTTTTTTGAGATTGTTTTATTTTATTATTTATAATATAATTTGATTTTGGAAAAAATAAATATTTTTATTAAAAAATTGATTTTATTAAATGGATGATGGCGGGGCGGGGATACCCGAACCCAACCCGAACCCGTTTGGGACGGGTTTGGGTTTAATTACTCATCCCCAGTTGGGTTTGGGGCGAGGAACGGGAATTATTTGGGAATTCGGGTTTGGGTTTTGGGGAGGTAAAAACCATCCCCGACCCGCCCCGTTGCCGTGCCTAGTTACTAACTCACCATGAATGAATAAAAAATCAAGTTATCAATCATGAAAAATACTTAAAATTGTAATACCCTGCAATTCTATAAAAAGGCGCCAAAAACCTATTGTGTTGGATATATGTTAATATTAATATTTTTTACCTATCATATTTTTTAGTCATATATTTTTGGCTTAAATGCAGTTTTGATCCTCAAGTTTTTCAATTTTTACACTACAATTCTTATTTTCTTTTTTTTTTAATTAGTTAAGTTTCCAACATAATATATTAAAAAAACTAAAATATTTCATTCAACATATGTCTAATGGAAAATTATTTTAACAACAAAAAAAAATAGACAACTAATTAATTAAAATAACAAACTTTTTGCCCAATAACTCCCTAATATTTAAGCATAAAGTTCCAATAACTGACAATTCTAATGGGCATATATAATTTTAATCTTTATATAAATGATATTGTAGGCTTGTCCCTATATTTTAAATGACTTTGTTTAAAACTTCACATATGTTATTGGTCAAAGAGTCTCTTATTTTAATTAACTAGTAGTTTATCTTTTTTCTGAAAAAAAAAAAAAAAAGAGAAAAAGTAAGGAAAATAAAAAGAAGTTTAGTCTACATGACAATAAGAGACTACTAAATGCAAAAGAGGACGAATTTGATGGATCAAAATCAAGTAATTGACAAATTTGAGGGGCCAAAATCAAACAAATGGCAAACTTGATGGGCCAAAATCAAGAAATGGAAACTTGAGGATCAAAAATTAAGCAATTGAAAAACTTGAAGAACCAAATTCAAACAATTAAAACTTGGAAGATCAAAATCAAACAATTAAAAAAGTTGGAGAGTCAATACTTCATTTAAGCCTATATTTTTCTAACAGACCTAGAATTATACTTGGTGATTTGTCTTCTAAAACTTAGAAAACAAGTTTTCTTAATAAAACTAGAGTGCTCCAGCATTCCACCAACACTCTAACATAAGATATCACTTGCATTCCAAAAAAAAACCATTAACCAACATAAATCTATTCTAATCTTCTCAACAATTTCTTTTTTATGGTAATTTTTTAATATGAACAAATGGACACATTATACGAACCGTTGTCATTTACACTTTTCTTAGTAGTTATCTATATAGAGTAAGCACACTCATTGTTGAAGTTATCTTCACACCAGCCATAACCGATTCTTGGTGAAGAAGAAGAAGTAAAGAGAAAGAGTGTAACAGAAAATAACAGAAAGAGGATAAGATGATCACAAAATGCATTGGCTATTATTTGCTCATTTTGCATAAAACGTACAAGTGTCAATACAATGAGTATTTATACTCTACAATACAAGTACAATATTGAAACTAATACTAGCCCTTAGATCTAATCAATCTCAGCCATTGATACTTCAACAGCCTCCCTCAAACTGAGCATTGTATATGTCAACCATGTTTGAAGGATAGAAAAACACTTAGAAAGGGGGGGGGGGTTTGAATAAGTGTAGCTTTAAAAACTTGACAGATAAAAATAAATTGCACAGTTATTTTTATCCTGGTTCGTTGTTAACTAAACTACTCCAGTCCACCCCCACAGAGATGATTTACCTCAACTGAGGATTTAATCCACTAATCGCACGGATTACAATGGTTCTCCACTTAGTCAGCAACTAAGTCTTCCAGAGTCTTCTGATCACACACTGATCACTCCAGGAACAACTGCTTAGATACCCTCTAAGACTTTCTAGAGTATTCTGATCCACACGATCACTCTAGTTACAACCTGCTTAGATACCCTCTAAGACTTCCTAGAGTATTCTGATCCACACGATCACTCTAGTTCCTTACAACTTAATGTAATCAATTCTAAGAGTATTACAATTGCTTCTTAAAAGCTATAATCACAAACTGTGATATTTCTCTTAACGTTTAAGCTTAATCTCACTAATATATTACAACAGCAATGTAGTGAGCTTTGATGAAGATGAAGATTCTGAGCTTTGAATAGAACAGAGTTTCAGCAAGTTAATATGAGTTGTTTTGTTCAGAATCGTTAACCTTGCTTCTCATCAGAACTTCATATTTATAGGCGTTGGAGAAGATGACCGTTGAGTGCATTTAATGCTTTGCGTGTTCCGTACAGCATCGCATTTAATGTTATACGCTTTTGTCAACTACCTCGAGCCTTGTTCACGCTGTGTCTACTGACGTTGCCTTTAATAGCTTTTAACGTTCCTTTTGTCAGTCAGCGTAGCTTGCCACTTGTACTTCCTTCTGATCTGATGTTTGTGAATACAACGTTTGAATATCATCAGAGTCAAACAGCTTGGTGCAAAGCATCTTCTAATCTTCTGACCTTGAAGTGCTTCTGTGCGTGATACCATCAGAACTTCAGTGCTTCTGATCTCATGTTCTTCTGATGCTTCTATAGACCCATGTTCTGATTCTGCTTCGACCATCTTCTGATGTCTTGCCAGACCATGTTCTGATGTTGCATGCTGAACCCTTGAGACAAAGCTTCTGAGCGCTGAATTATGCATACTCTTTATATATTTCCTAAAAAGGAAATTGCATTGGATTAGAGTACCATATTATCTTAAGCAAAATTCATATTATTGTTATCATCAAAACTAAGATAATTGATCAGAACAAATCTTGTTCTAACAATCTCCCCCTTTTTGATGATGACAAAAACATATATAAATGATATGAATTTGCGATCAGAAAGAGCAGACGGCAAAAGACAAATTACACAGCTATAGCATAGGCATATGAATATGTCTCCCCCTGAGATTAACAATCTCCCCCTGAGATAAATAATCTCCCCCTGAAATAAATACTCGAAGAACTTTAATAAAAGACTTCCCTGATTATTTCGGTAGAGACGATCACATAAGCTTCTGTCTTCAGAGAATTCATAGCTTCTGACTTCTGCTTCCATTGGACAGCTTCAGAACTAGAATTTCTTTAGATCCCTAGAACACTCACAGCTTCTGATTCCTGCTTCCATCTAGGACAGCTTCAGAACTTGAATTTCTTTGATCTTCAGAACATTCACAGCTTCTGATTTCTGCTTCCATTTAGGACAGCTTCAGAACTTGAATTTCTTTGATCTTCAGAACATTCACAGCTTCTGATTTCTGCTTCCATTTAGGACAGCTTCAGAACTTGAGTTTTCTGGATCTTTAGAACATTCACAGCTTCTGATTTCTGCTTCCCTCGGATAGCTTCAGAGCTTTGAATTTCTACCAACATCACTTCATGCTAGATTTGTATCAGAACATTGTTGAATGTACCAGAGCATCATCAGAGCATCTCTACATCCTGAAATGTTACAGAACAAAAACTAAACGACAAAAGTCAGCATGAACGAGTCAGAACATAAAATGTATATTAGAACACATGATATGTATCAGAGCCATATAGGCTAAAATAATGTATCAGAGCAAATAGAATTTTGTCATAGCAAATAGACAAATATGGATCAAATTCTATTATCAGTGCTTCTGATTCATTCTTCTTTCTTGCTTCTGATTTCTGAAGCTTGACAGCACTTAGCTTGCTTCATGAGCTTATTCTTTTTACAGAATAACACTTCTTATGGTTTTGCTTCTTGTGTTTGCTTTGATGATTCTCTTCACTTCTTTATACCTGCAAAACACTTAAACCATATAGAACTTGCAGTTCTTGTTAGTAAATGTGTGGGAGCTTTACCCAGCAACTGATAGATTAATCAAATCATTTATCATTTATCTTCTCCCCCTTTTTGTCATAACATCAAAAAGAATATTTCAAAAGATTCAGATGAATAAAACGACAAATAAAATCACTGGAATGTAAAAACAAAGAAACTTTTCATTGATAATCAAAAGATATTACATGAGAAGATGTTTGACAAGCAGATGCAACAAGGAAAGAAAACTACTAAGACCAAAGACTAAGACCCTAGCTAAGACAAAATCTGTGCCAGCATGTCTTGAACCCTGTCATTAGTTGCAGTTTTCCTTGCCATGAAAGAGAGAAACGCATCATTGACTGCTTCTTGGGCTTTCAGGCGAGGGGTCAGGGAGACTTGATTCTGATGCAGATCTTCCACAATCTTTATCAGAGACAACATTCTTAGCAGGTGAAAATGAAGAGATTTCTTTGGAATGGGTTGAGGGAGAGGAAAGGTTAGATGAGGAGGAAGTTGAGTCTTGAAAGTAAAAAGATGAGGAAGAAGATGGAGATGATGGAGGGCTTTCACCAGGGGGTTGAAACACACGTCTAGAATAGTTTCCAGATAACTTTTCTTCGAATGGATTCACCTTGAGAGGGTCATAGGTGATCTTTATCTTTTTGGGTTTGGAAGAAGATGTTTCAACAGCTTTTCTCTTTTTGTTTTGATCATTTTCATGGTTTCCTGGGCTTGATGAAGAGTTCATGATGGATGTGCAGATAATGAACAGCTAGGGTTTGATATGAATGCAAAAAGATAGAGAAGGAAAACAAAGATAGAGTGTAATAGAGAAAATATAAGAGGGAAGGAGAAGCGTTTGAAGAATATTTAAAAGAAAATAAAATGAAACAAATGATGAATAGCATTTAATGTTACGTGACATGAGGAGAGATAATAAAGACAAATGAGGTGACTAGCACAGTTACCTATGGTTGGCGTCCCTTCAACTGCACGCGCGCTTATCCATGAATAGTAACGACAGGTTTACCATCCCGAGATAAAACGTTACAGCTGTTTTGCTAGGATGCATGTTGGATGCATAGGAGTTTTGGCTTCTTTGCAGTCTAGAAGATTAAACTTCTTCAGAAGTTCCTTCACATACTTGGTTTGGTGAACATACGTTCCTTCTGATGTTTGATTTATTTGTATTCCAAGGAAATACTTGAGTTCTCCCATCATGCTCATTTCAAACTCAGCCTGCATAGACTCAGCAAACTCCTTTCCAAGTGTAGCATTAGATGTTCCAAAAATAATATCATCTACATATATTTGACAAATTAAAATATCCCTTTTAAAGGTTTTACAAAAGAGAGTAGTGTCCACTTTTCCTCTAGTGAAACCATTATCCAGAAGGAAAGAACTTAAGCGTTCATACCAAGCTCTGGGAGCTTGTTTCAATCCATACAACGATTTCTTTAGTTTAAAAACATGATTAGGAGACATAGAGTCTTCAAAACCAGGAGGTTGATGGACATAAACTTCTTCATCTATATAACCATTTAAGAAGGCACTCTTAACATCCATCTGATAGAGAGTGATGTTATGTTGAGTGGCAAATGAAATTAATAGACGAATAGATTCTAACCTGGCCACTGGTGCAAAGGTTTCTGTATAGTCAATCCCTTCTTGCTGACTATAACCCTGAGCCACCAGTCTGGCTTTGTTCCTTACCACTTCACCTTTCTCACTGAGCTTGTTTCTGAAGACCCATTCTGTACCGATTATATTGAATCCATCTGGTCTAGGAACAAGATCCCAAACATCATTCCTTGTAAACTGATTCAGTTCTTCTTGCATAGCAATTATCCAGTCTGGATCTTCTAGAGCATGATCAACAGAAGTTGGCTCGATCAAAGATACAAGACCTAATTGACAGTCTGCATTGTTCTTAAGGAATGCTCTTGTTCTGATTGGATCATCCTTCTTTCCAAGAATGACATCTTCTGAATGACCAGAGATGAGTCTGGATGATCTTCTGACAGATGGTTCTTCAGAAATGCTTAGATTCTCCAGAGAAGCTGATACTTGATCTTCAGATTCTTTTCTTCTGAGAAGCTCTGCTTCTGATGCGTTGCTTCTTGGCTCAACAACTTCTGATATATCAATATCACAATCTGCAAAATTATCAAACTGCTTTGGTTTTTCAGAACCAAGCTTATCATCAAACCTGATATTGATTGATTCTTCCACAATCAATGTTTCAGTATTGTATACTCTGTAGCCTTTTGAGCGTTCAGAATATCCAAGAAGGAAACATTTTTGTGCTTTGGAATCAAACTTACCAAGATGATCTTTAGTGTTCAGAATAAAGCATACACATCCAAAAGGATGAAAATATGAAATGTTGGGCTTTTTATTCTTCCACAATTCATAAGGAGTCTTATTTAGAATAGGTCTGATAGAGATTCTATTCTGAATATAGCATGCAGTGTTTATTGCTTCTGCCCAGAAATGCTTAGCCATATTGGTTTCATTGATCATGGTTCTGGCCATTTCTTGCAGAGTCCTATTCTTTCGTTCTACAACTCTATTTTGCTGTGGAGTTCTAGGACAAGAGAAATCATGGGCAATACCATTTTCTTTGAAGAATTCTTCAAAGGATCTGTTCTCAAATTCACCACCATGATCACTTCTAACCTTTATGATTTTACACTCTTTTTCAGATTGAATCTGAATGCAGAAATCAAAGAACACTGAATGAGACTCATCCTTGTGTTTCAAGAATTTTACCCACGTCCAGCGGCTATAATCATCTACGATGACTAATCCATATTTCTTCCCTCTGACAGATGCTGTTTTGACTGGGCCAAACAGATCAATGTGCAAGAGTTCTAATGGCCTTGAGGTAGAAACAACATTCTTGGACTTGAATGCAGGTTTGGAGAACTTGCCCTTCTGACATGCTTCACAAAGAGCATCTGATTTGAATTTCAGATTAGGGAGTCCTCTGACAAGATCCAGTTTGTTAATCTGAGAAATCTTTCTCAAACTAGCATGACCTAATCTTTTGTGCCAGACCCACTGCTCTTCAGAAACAGACATAAGACAAGTCACCTTCTGACTCATAAGATCTTGCAGATCTGTCTTATAAATGTTGTTCTTCCTCTTGCCTGTAAATAGGATTGAGCCATCCTTCTGATTTACAGCCTTGCAAGACTTTTGATTAAAGATTATATCATAACCATTGTCACTCAATTGACTGATAGATAAGAGGTTATGTGTTAATCCTTCTACAAGAAGTACATTAGAAATGGAAGGAGAGTTACCAGACTTTATAGTTCCAGAGCCAATTATCTTGCCCTTCTGATCTCCTCCAAACTTGACTTCTCCTCCAGATTTAAGCACCAGGTCTTGGAACATAGACCTTCTTCCTGTCATGTGTCATGAGCATCCAGAGTCCAGGTACCACGACATGTTGTGCTT
The DNA here is from genome assembly GCF_029867415.1 of Vicia villosa. Classification (NCBI taxonomy): domain Eukaryota; kingdom Viridiplantae; phylum Streptophyta; class Magnoliopsida; order Fabales; family Fabaceae; genus Vicia; species Vicia villosa. The sequence continues at coordinate 190,975,559 of NC_081181.1, forward strand.
TGTCCTTTTTGCAGCCAAGGATATCTGCAATAGGAATAATCTTATTCTTAGGTACCCACATTTTCTTGGGTCCTTTCTTGTTAGATTTTCTCAAGTTCTGATTGAACTTGGGTTTAACATTGTAAGCAATAGGAGGAACAGCATGATAATTTTTAATGTGAGTTTCATGATATTTCCTAGGTTGTGTCACATGCTTTTTGGTGTGTGTTATGTGAAAATTTTGAGCATGTGAAGTGTGCCTAATATCATGGGAGTGGCCATACTTGAACTGATCATACAATGGCTTGTATGTGAATTTCATTTCATCAACAGGTTCAAGTTTGTATGGGGTTTCACCCTCAAAACCAATGCCGACTCTTTTGTTTCCAGACACAGCATATATCATAGAAGCTAGCTGACTTCTGCCAATACTTCTAGATAAGAACTTCCTGAAACTTAAATCATATTCTTTCAGAATATGGTTTAGACTAGGAGTGGATTTTTCTGAATCAGAAGGAGATCCAACATTATTGGATAATTTTAAAAGTTTTTCTTTTAATTCAGAATTCTCCAACTCAAGCTTCTTTGTTTCAAATTCTAATAGCTTTTTCAGCTTTTTGTATTTGAGACTAATCTGAGACTTGAATTCCAGAAGTTCTGTTAGACCGGAAACTAACTCATCTCTAGTAAGTTCAGAGAATACCTCTTCAGAATCTGATTCTGATGTAGATTCTGATCCGTCATCTTCTGTCGCCATCAGCGCACAGTTAGCCTGCTCATCTTCAGAGTCTGAATCATCTTCTGACTCATCCCAGGTTGCCATAAGACCTTTCTTCTTATGAAACTTCTTCTTGGGATTTTCCTTCTGAAGTTTTGGACATTCATTCTTGAAGTGTCCAGGCTCATTGCATTCATAGCACATGACCTTCTTCTTGTCAAATCTTCTGTCATCAGAAGATTCTCCACGTTCAAATTTCTTTGAACTTCTGACGCCTCTGAACTTCCTTTGCTTGTTCTTCCAGAGTTGATTTAGCCTTCTGGAGATCAAGGACAGTTCATTTTCTTCTTCAGATTCTGATTCTTCAGGATCTTCTTCTCTAGCCTGAAAAGCGTTAGTGCATTTCATGATATTGGATTTTAATGCAATAGACTTACCTTTCTTTAGAGGCTCGTTTGCATCCAGTTCAATTTCATGACTCCTCAGGGCACTGATCAGCTCTTCCAAAGAGACTTCATTTAGATTCTTCGCAATCTTAAATGCAGTTACCATAGGACCCCATCTTCTGGGTAAGCTTCTGATGATCTTCTTTACGTGATCAGCCTTGGTGTATCCCTTGTCAAGAACTCTCAATCCAGCAGTAAGAGTTTGAAATCTTGAAAACATCTTTTCAATGTCTTCATCATCCTCCATCTTGAAGGCTTCATACTTCTGGATTAAAGCGAGAGCTTTAGTCTCCTTGACTTGAGCATTTCCTTCATGAGTCATTTTCAAGGACTCATATATGTCATAGGCCGTTTCCCTGTTAGATATCTTCTCATACTCAGCATGAGAGATAGCATTCAGCAAAACAGTTCTGCATTTATGATGATTCCTGAAAAGCTTCTTCTGATCATCACTCATTTCTTGCCTTGTCAGCTTTACGCCACTGGCATTTACTGGATGTTTGTAACCATCCATCAGAAGATCCCATAGATCACCATCAAGACCAAGAAAGTAACTTTCCAGTTTATCTTTCCAGTATTCAAAGTTTTCACCATCAAATACCGGCGGTCTAGTATAACCATTGTTACGGTTGTGTTGCTCAGCAGAGCCAGATGTAGATGTAGACTTTGCAGTTTCATCAGCCATCTTTTACTGAAGCGTTTTTCTCTTCCTGAATCTTTTCTAAACACGGTTAAGTGCTTGCACCTTAGAACCGGCGCTCTGATGCCAATTGAAGGATAGAAAAACACTTAGAAAGGGGGGGGGGGGGGTTTGAATAAGTGTAGCTTTAAAAACTTGACAGATAAAAATAAATTGCACAGTTATTTTTATCCTGGTTCGTTGTTAACTAAACTACTCCAGTCCACCCCCGCAGAGATGATTTACCTCAACTGAGGATTTAATCCACTAATCGCACGGATTACAATGGTTCTCCACTTAGTCAGCAACTAAGTCTTCCAGAGTCTTCTGATCACACACTGATCACTCCAGGAACAACTGCTTAGATACCCTCTAAGACTTTCTAGAGTATTCTGATCCACACGATCACTCTAGTTACAACCTGCTTAGATACCCTCTAAGACTTCCTAGAGTATTCTGATCCACACGATCACTCTAGTTCCTTACAACTTAATGTAATCAATTCTAAGAGTATTACAATTGCTTCTTAAAAGCTATAATCACAAACTGTGATATTTCTCTTAACGTTTAAGCTTAATCTCACTAATATATTACAACAGCAATGTAGTGAGCTTTGATGAAGATGAAGATTCTGAGCTTTGAATAGAACAGAGTTTCAGCAAGTTAATATGAGTTGTTTTGTTCAGAATCGTTAACCTTGCTTCTCATCAGAACTTCATATTTATAGGCGTTGGAGAAGATGACCGTTGAGTGCATTTAATGCTTTGCGTGTTCCGTACAGCATCGCATTTAATGTTATACGCTTTTGTCAACTACCTCGAGCCTTGTTCACGCTGTGTCTACTGACGTTGCCTTTAATAGCTTTTAACGTTCCTTTTGTCAGTCAGCGTAGCTTGCCACTTGTACTTCCTTCTGATCTGATGTTTGTGAATACAACGTTTGAATATCATCAGAGTCAAACAGCTTGGTGCAAAGCATCTTCTGATCTTCTGACCTTGAAGTGCTTCTGTGCGTGATACCATCAGAACTTCAGTGCTTCTGATCTCATGTTCTTCTGATGCTTCTATAGACCCATGTTCTGATTCTGCTTCGACCATCTTCTGATGTCTTGCCAGACCATGTTCTGATGTTGCATGCTGAACCCTTGAGACAAAGCTTCTGAGCGCTGAATTATGCATACTCTTTATATATTTCCTGAAAAGGAAATTGCATTGGATTAGAGTACCATATTATCTTAAGCAAAATTCATATTATTGTTATCATCAAAACTAAGATAATTGATCAGAACAAATCTTGTTCTAACAATGTTCAGTTTGGATATAAAACTATTGAATTTTGGAGCAGCTAGTGCCTTGGTCAGAAATCAGCCAATTGTTCTTGTGATGGAATTTGTAAAAGTCTAAGAGTTCCTTGTTGCACCTTCTCTCGAACCAAATGGCAGTCAATGTCCAAATGCTTAGTTCTCTCATGGAATACTGGATTAGAAGCTATGTGTATTGCGCTCTGGCTGTCACAGTAAAGAACCGGTTGTCTTGTAGATGTGACTTCCAAGTCTCTGAACAGATGAAGTAACCATTGGAGTTCACATGTAGCTGTGGAGAGAGCTCTGTACTCAGCTTCTGATGAAGATCTGGAGATTGTTTGCTGTTTCTTGGCACGCCATGAAATCAAAGAGGATCCAAGAAAGAAACAATAGCCAGAAATTGATTTCCTAGAATCTATGCATCCTGCCCAGTCAGAATCTGAGTAGCCTAGGAGCTGTATTTCAGAATCTCTAGGAAAAAGAAGTCCTCTACCAGGGTTATGCTTGAGGTACCTGATTACTCTACATGCTGCATTGAAATGGGTCATGGTAGGAGCATGGAGAAACTGACTTAACTGTTGAGTAGCAAAGGTAATGTCTGGCCTTGTTGTATTGAGATACAACAATCTACCAATTAGCCTCCTGTATGCAGCTACATCCTCAAATGGCTTGCCATTGTCTTGATGTAATTTTATAGATGGATCAAGAGGAGTAGATGCAGGCTTGGAACCAAGTAAGCCAGAGTCATTGAGAAGATCCAAACAATACTTTCTTTGCGAAATGGTAATGCCTGATTTAGAGTGAGCCACCTCCAGACCTAAGAAATACTTTAACACACCCAGGTCTTTGATTTTGAAATGACTGTCAAGGATAGTCTTGATCCTTTGAAACTCACTAAGAGAAGTACTAGCTAGTATGATGTCATCCACATATACTAGGAGGGCTGTGAAGTCTGTAGCAGTCTTTAAAGTAAAGAGAGAATAATCTGAAGTGGATTGGATGATCACAAAATGCATTGGCTATTATTTGCTCATTTTGGATAAAACGTACAAGTGTCAATACAATGAGTATTTATACTCTACAATACAAGTACAATATTGAAACTAATACTAGCCCTTAGATCTAATCAATCTCAGCCATTGATACTTCAACACTCATCCCCCCCCTCTTCATCGTAAAAATCTTTGGACTTTGACAATCTTATTATTTGAAATGAAGTTCTTTTCATAGCATTGAGAGAAAAAACTATTGAGAAAAGAACTCTTGGAATGTACAGAATCGTTAAAGTTATCTTCATCATAGAGTGCAGAATATTGTTTTACTTATTGTCGTTGTTCAGAGAATATTACGTACAAATTGGAAATCTAAAACAAACAATATAAACTTTATTTGAAGGACTACACATGACATTATACAAATACATTCCTAGTTACATGCAGGAGCTCATCAAGCTAGATATATTCAGTCTTTTTTCTCAGAAGGCACAGAAAACCTCCAAATTCCTGCCAAGATACTGCCAAAGATAGAATGAAACACACTTGAAACAGCACAAGGTACTGTTGTTAGAGGATCTCCAAAGTGCTTAGTAGCTAGAACAACACCAAGAGCTGCGTTCTACAATAAGGAGTAGTCGGAAAAAACTTAGGCCAAATTGAACAAAGGATCACATAAAAAAAATTGTAGCGAGTTGCATATGTTTAATCAATGAGGCAATTAATGAACACTAATTTTACCTGCATGCCAACCTCGATGGATATTGTTCTTGAAGATGTCACGTCTAGCCCAAGCATCCTTGCAAGTATGTAACCAAAGAAGAATCCAGAAGCATGAAGAAGGCAAGATGCTAAAATCACCTGTCCACTAGACATAAGAATTGATGATGAACTTTGGGCAATGGCGTTTCCAGATAACATTGCTGCAGTTGCTACAGCCATTGGTGGCATCAATGGAGAGATAAGTTTTACAAAAGGTTGGAAATATTGAACCAGAAATGCACCGGTCAATACAGGAAGAAGCACAACCTGTTGAGAGAGAATAGAAACATAATTCACAGTAAGACATAGACGCATCACAACTAAGCAAACACCTATTTAAATTGGTTGATATGAGAGCTTATCACTAGCACATCCATTTGAGAGACTGTTTGAGAGAGCTTATAAAAATAAGTTATAACATGGCCATCGATTATATGTAGCTTATAGCTTATATGAAAACATTTAATTGTTGTAGAAGTAGTTTATATGATAACCACTTGTGTCATAAGGTATTTAATTAAGTTGTTTATCCAAACAGGCACTAATTAGAGATAAAGACTGCTCAAGAAGAAAAGCTTACTTGCAATGTAGACATCAATAAACCAGTTGCATCCACAGCAACATATTTACCGGCAAGTTTGGCTGTCAAAAAAGGAGTCATGATCTGCATTGTTAAGTTTCAGACAGTTAATGTGAGAAAAAGTTTACAGTTAAAATATACAGGACTTCATATTAAGAGATACAAACCACAGCAGATAGAGTGCTGGCAGCTGTCATTATCACAGAAAGTGCCACATTTCCGCTAGCAAAGCAAATAAATCATCAAATCACTTTGTTAATAATCGATTAATAGTATTCTTAATTGAAAGAAAAGAAATCATGTACCGTGCAAGATATGTTACAATATTACTAGCTGTGCCTGCAAAAAAAGACTATATAAAATAAGTGAAAAGGTAGACAGAACGCAAAAATCACAAGATGAAAACTCATACCCCCTGGACAGCAGCCAACTAGTATTAAACCAGCTGCATAATGTGATGGAAGATTTAAGAGTTTGCTTACAAGAAATGCGGATATTGGCATCACCTGAAAATATTCACCATGATTTTGAATGCAGGTAGTGATTTTTACACACATCACATAACACCAACATGGACATAATATTGGTTATAATTACAAAAATGAAAGTGATTGAATATAAAAATACACACATTCAAACTAAAGTGTTTGTGCTGTTTATAAATTTCATAGATCACATAAAAAAATTCTTGTGTTGTTTCTCTAAAGAAGTAAGATTCGTTTTGTATCTTTGAAAAAAGGTAAATTGCAACTTCACTGTTTTCATAAAAATATAAAGTTAGAAACTAAAACATTGATCGGTAGTTTTGCAAAGATATTAAATTGCATTTTTTTAGATGATTCTAAGCTAGGATAAATATGCGACATCCTACTCATTCACATTTAAGGGGTGAAAATATAGTCGTGAATCTACCGGACAAAAAAAAATGTAAATTTCATTTATTGTGGTCATCAACAAGGGACAGCAGCAATGTCACCTATTAAAAAAGACGTTTACGTGTCTGCGTCAGTGTTGGACACCGATATTTACATGACACGCACATTTGTGATTATTTTAAATTAATTCATTTTTTTTAAATTATTATCAGCATCAACGTGTCACTGGCGATGTCGTGTCATGTGTCCTTGCTTCATGGACAAGGACTAAATCAAACTACTTTTACCAAGGTCAAATCCATTTTCCATTAACATCTTAATCAAACTAGTAAATTTAAGATAGATAAGTAGCATACTAACCGAATATTGAAGGAAAAAACCAGATAAAACTTCTTTAGGCATACAAAAAGCAGACCGAAGATCATCAAGAGTTAAAGTCATACCCATACCAAGCATAATTACACTAAGTCCCACTGTACACAGCTTAGGAGTGACCCAGTTAAACGAACTCGGTCTCACCAAACCCAACACACACCCAATCGTCACCCACAATGGAAAAGCTGTGGATATTGCCTCACTACCAACCTCAATCCACTCCCCAACACTCCTTCGTTTATCTCCACTGAAACCGTTTGATGAAATGCCGCAACGAAGTGGACATACTTTAGAGTCATATATTCTGTCGGATCTTGATGTGGAAGGGAATAATAAGAGTGGTTTTGGTTGAAGATTGGATCTTAATGTAAGTTTATTTGTTTGATGATTCAACAAAATGGGTTTAGAATTGCGGTGGATTATTCCGTTTAAGTGTGGAGAGAATGCAATTGATGTTTGCATTTTGGTTTAACTGTGAAATTGATGTAGCTTTGGATCTTTGATGCACTTGTTCGAAGATAGATCCCATTTGAAGATTCGTTGTAATAGCATTTTTAAAATATTTGAATTTTTTAATTTAACGTGTTTCATGTGGAATTGCTACTCATGATGAATCTAACAAGTGCTGCTGGTCAGGGTGGTCATAGCTGCCCAACTTCACCTTCAACTCAATTTCCACTCTATTTATAACTTGTTTGGCTGAGAAAGTATAGAGGAAAGAAGAGAAAAATAAAAGAAGAGAAAATGAAAAATATAAATATGATTATTTAATAATTTGGTGAGAGGGAAAAATGAAAATAAAAAAATTAGAGGAAATAAATGTGTGCATTTATATACTGACATGAATATTTTTAAATAAAGTAAAATAAAATAATATTAATTAAAATTTAAACTAATAACTAAATTACTATCATTTTAAATTTTAAATTAATTAAGGAATTTTTTTTAATTTAATTAATTATAAATATTAGTTTTTAAATAATATAAAAAGAAAACTTAGGAATTATTTAATGTATTTAGAAATTCTTTTATAACAATAAATCAACAACTTAAAAAAATTAATCTATTTATACTGATTTTTAAAAATAACTAAGTAGATAAAATTTTAAATAATATTTTATGTCTTACAAGGTGACTCTTAATCCTAAAACTTCATATCTTGGTCAAGTCTGTTAGGACCATGCATATCTGTTAGAGGAGTTTCTTCAAAGAGGGAAGATGATTTGAAGTTTAAGCAGGATAAGTTTTCATCGCTTATTAGTAAAGGGAAAATTCAAGGTGACAAAACGTTGTTTTTATCAAAGAAAAAGTTGGGTCAAGGATGTCAATCTTAATGTCTCAACATTGTGCTAGACATTAGTATACTTATACTAAAGACAGGTGTTTGAACTAAAGATGTGTCTTCTGTGAAAGTGTGATTTTAACTTCTTTTTTTGTTTGACATCCTCGAAGGTCAAGTTCAACATTGGTTAACCAAGTAGTGGTTAATGACTCAAAAAAGGTGATTTTTTTCTTATCTCTCTTACCTATCTTAGATCTTCAACTAAGATAATTGCAGTGTTTTAAAAACCGGACCGGACCGGCAGGTCGGACCGGTCGAACCGGGAACCGGCCAAGTAACCGGTCTGGTTCAATAGTCAGATCGTGTATGCCATCAAACCGGTGGGAACCGGTGAAAACCGGGAAAACCGGAAAACCGGCGGTTTAATTGCTTTTTTTTTTAAACTTTTTTTTTAACTTTTCTTTTAACTTTTTTTTTAAAATTTTTTTTTAACATTTCTTTTAAACTTTTTTTTTTAACTTTTTTTTAATATATTTAGTAGTGTATTAGTTAAATAGCATTCTCACATAGTTTTTTTCGTTAGTGACAAATTAAAAACTTTATTGTCTATTTGTTATATTTGCTAATAAATTTTCTTAAATAGGATATTGAATTTTATTTGATTTTCTTTTTAGGAGGAGCCTATTTTGAATTAAATTTGGTACACATTGGAGTTATTTTGTTATAAACTATTCAATTAGATTATGTTGTAATTAGACTTTGTTTGCAATTAGACTTTGTAATTTTTTACTATTTTGTTATGTGTAATACCTTTGTTTAAAATTTGAATTTAAGTTATGAAATTGTGAATTTATGATATGATATTTTTAAAAAATTTAAAAGCTAGTTATATTTTTTTAGAGACTGAATCATCCGGTTCGACCGGTTTTATACCTATATAATGACAGGTCTATTTAACCGAGTTATCCGGTTTAATCCGGTTTGGTCGTGCGGTTCGACCAGTGACCCAGTGGTTCGACCGATAAACCAGCGACCCAGTACCCTCACCGGTTCGATGACCGGTCCGATTTTTAAAACACTGGTATTTTGACTCTGTCAATTCCAGACACTTGACTGCAGCAAAAGTGTTTAACTGATGGGTGTTCAGTCTCAATCTATCAACCTTTATTTGTGTTCATGATATTGCAAAGGGAATTAAAGGCAGTGGATGACTGAAGATTACTGAATGGAGTATCTAAGTCTTAGTAATGATCTTCTCACTAAATGACTAATGACTTTTGTGAAAAACATAAGTCAATTTTGTGAAGTCTGAAGGTACTGTCATCGAGAAAATGATGTTTTATCTCTAAGGAGATATATGAAGCTCTTGAGAGAATTTAAGAACAATTGTTATTTGTGTTCACCATAAATGTTTAGTTGTTTATTCTCTTACTTGGTATTCAAGGAAGATTAATAAAAATGTCACACTAGAAGGTGCAACATCATACTATTCCAAAACTTCAAGATCTACTCTAATGGATCTGACCAAGTCTAATGCAAGGTGAATGAATATCTTGATGGATAGAAACAGGTAAATTTTTTCTTATGGATCTATAAGGAAAATATATTATCTGAGAAGTCTTTAAAGATTCTTATCTTATCCTAAATGGAGAACAAGGTATGCTTCTGAGTTTTTTTTAAGAGAGGTACCTTTAGTGATGTTCAATCACATGTTGAAGCATTACCTCAGCAAGTGGATATTCCAGAAATTTTGAAAGACTCTCAGGCACTGAAAAAGAAAGCTCTCAAGAGAACATTAATTGGGAGTTCACTATTTGGAGTTATTTTAGTCTGGATTTATTAGTAGTTTAAAGATAAAAAACTAATGATTGTAAATTATGAAGTAAAAGATTTATCTATGAAGATAGTATTATTGGAGGATATTCGGGTCACTAGATTATAATTAATTGATTCCTAGTATGTCTTGAAGATTAGGTTTTGTTTAAGTAAGATGTATTTTCAATTGTGGTTGGTTACTAAAAGAGTAGAATGTCAAATTGATGTCATGACATTGTAGTGTAACATTCTACTGCTATCAAGGTACACGAATTTTATTTTGCTTATAGAACAAAGTCATTGGTACTATCATCATTACGTCAGAAGTCTTGCTGCAGGCAAGTATTGACTTTCCTATGCATGGTATGGTTAAGAAGCCTTAAGAAGAATCATTCATCATAACTTAAAATGCAAGTTATATTGAGAAAAATGAGGGGTAATTCTGGAATTTCTCTACTAAGGAAGTATGGTCGTGACTGTTTGGACGGTTGTGTCAACTATATTCTCTAACCTAGTGATGTGTGCAATCTCAGAAAAAAAAAACATTTTTATGGCATGAAGAATGTCATTTCAAATGCTTTAACATTTTCCAACATTCAAAAACTTGAAAAAAGAGAAAGCTGGCAAGAATGTGCCTTTCTCTCATGGTGAGTGGTGCACTGTTACTACAATTGATCTTTACCTTTGACACAGGTTGGTTACAAACAAGGTGTCGCTACAATCTAAGTAACTCTTTCTGTATTTAAAAGTCTTACTACCTTACCATCCTTACAAGTTGCGTTTCTACATGAGTATGTCTTCTAAATTTGCTAATGCAAAGAAAGGTTATATGCTAAAAATCCAAAAGGAAATGTGTTCTGGTACAAAGAAGGGAGTGTCGAACACTATAATGGATGTTGGAACATCTACTGAACATCCAGAACAAGGAAAACATCTATGACCATGATGAAGTCCCTCAAGAAAAAGCATGATCAAATACTTGATTAAGTCTTAGAAATTGATAAAGATTGGGTCCATTTTATAAATCCAGAAGGCAGTGTTGGATAACTAATATATGCTACCTGTTACAAACAAAAGGGGGTGTCTTTCCTTTTTAGTCGTTTTTTTTCTTTTAACCATTAGTTTTCTCCTTTGAGTTTGTGTCTTTGGTCATGTTGGTGTTTCTGTTTAGCTCTTCTTCTTTTTTCTTTCTGTTTTGGTAGTGCAGTTTGATTTGCATTATGCCGTGTGTTTTTTTTCCTCTTCTTTCTACTTTATGCGGTGCAATGTTTAATTCCTTCTTCGGATCTCGCTCCTAAAAACAATTTAAAGTACACAATATATAATATAAATAATAATTAAAATTAAATATTATTCGAAAATGTTACCTCTTTGTGTCAAGTCGACGAGCAACATGATCTTTGTACTATACTAGAAGAGATGTGTCATACAACTCTCCTGAAAAATAGTGGTGTTGCCCAGGCTTGCTCTCCTTGTTGTGCACCCATTGCCTAATAAGCTCAGAAATTTTCTACCTAGATATGTCACACTCAATGATCCTATTGTCATGTTCCTTTCCACGCACCACTGGTCAAAGAATATTTTTTAAACATAACAATAGACCGTTTTAAAATTAAATAACATATCATATGATTCAACATCAAGACATTATGTGAAGAAAAAATGTGAATCGAATGACTTAAGGAATCACGTGAAGAAAAAATATTGATCGAAAAACTCAACATTTAGACATCTGATAGTGAATTTTTTTATAAGAACTAGATTCCTCGAGTATAAAGTTTGGTGAATATTATCAAAATTAAAATAGACCTGTTTATTTGGATAATCTGTGAGAACTTCTACAGATCTAATATTTGTAAAACTTTTGTTATGAATAGTTTCCTCAAACTCTCTTAACTCTCATCTCATTAATCTGATTGTTTGATAGCGAGATAAGGAGGAAATGAATTTTTTTCAAGTTTTACTATTTATTGTCTTGCAAACGAGTTTTAGAACGGTGTGCTTTTTGCCTACGCAAAAGTAAGACGGGATATGTTGTGTTGGATGTATGATAAGATAAGAAATTATAGGATTGGATATGAAAATATTAGAGAGTGTTGGGGTAGAACTTATAATAGAGAAGATGGTGGAAAATATAATTAAGTGATTTAGGCATGTAGAGAGATGACCGGTAAATTCAATGGTAAGAAGAGTAGATCAGAGTGAGAAAAATCAAACAACTAGAAAAAAAATAAAAGAGAAAGAGAGGAGTTATTAAAAAAGATCTTCGGATTAATGTTTGGGATAGAACATTACTGTAAAAGTTGATGCATGTACCTACCTCATTTAGTGAGATAACGAATGATTGTTGTTTACTTGATGGAAGGGCGTCACTGATTTTCTAACAGCAGTATCCTTAGGGTGTTTGAAAATTCGAACAGACAGAGTCTACAATAGATATCGTTTTACAATCTGCATTGAGTTACTTCTGGGCATGTAAAACGACTAGTAAAGTCTAAATCTTTGATTGGAAATCATTACTTAATAGACTGCCAACCATATATTAACTTTGAAAGCGAGGTATCATTGTGGGTGTGCTCAATTTGTTGGTCCATTTGGTGACTAGAAATTGCATTTTGTTCAAAGATGGATTGCTTGTGGTTGGAGAAATAGTTAATCACATTAAACTTAGAATGTGGGAGTGGTTTAAGTCATTTCGCAATGGTCATTATAAAATTTCATTGGATAAATTGGAATAAAGATTTATGTGTCTAATTTGTAAGAGTTGAAGTATCCTTTATACTCTGTCTATTAATCTCATTCCCATTGTTGTTTATAAAAAAAATTAAAATAGAAGAAAGGTGGATAATTGTTGGAGGAAATGACAAAATTTCACAATACAATCTCCTAGCCATCTCATGCTACTTTCATATCCTCAAAGATCTACTAAAATAATAAAATAAACATTCTTCTATTTATTGAAAACTACTTTTTTTTTTTTTTTATGTTCTCATTGTTGGAATAATTTATAGGATTAAAAGTGAATCTTTTGATATCTATATGTTTATCACAAGTCAATGAAACTGAGATAATAATAATCACTTCTTGCTCATTACAGACACAAATAAAATAATACAGGAAATAGATCACTTCCAGCAATCTACATGCCTCTCAAAATAATATGAATATATTTGTTTCTTACATCATATGTACTTCAAAAAAATGCCTCACTCAATGTGAGAGAGGCCACCAACAAATGCAGAAATGGTGCAAAATACATTTCTTTCTATAATACTACCATTTGAACTTCAATACATACTTCACCTTCCCCCAAAAAGACATACAATATATACAGAATATCTGAAGTTATTCTTCTTTGCAGCTTCTGGTCACTCTCAAGGGTGCAACAGACATTGTACCAATAATTTGAACCAAATAGCAACATTGCGAGCTCCGGTTTCAGACCATATATCAAGCCGGCAGCAGCAAAACTTCATATCTAATAACTTCTTCGAATCTGTTTTGTAGAGGGAAAACAAGATGTTACTTTTAGAACTGTCTTAAAAATTCGACGAAGTTCTCTTTTTCTTGTTAGTTGAAAAGCCGCATACAGATTACAATTGAGATTTTATATGCAAAGTTCATTTCATATGCGAAGCGGCTAATCCCAAAAATAGAATTGGGGTGCGAGATAGGGCTAAATTTATGATTGTGATTAGATTATCTATTCTTCAAAGACACTGTTATTTAGGGGGGAAACCTATCTCATACAATGAGCAATGAGCAAAAATTCTGATATAAGAATGACCATAACCAATTTCAGACAACTTTCTTCACGCCACGGACTGTGAAAGACGAGAAATCTTAATAAAAAATAGTGTATCAGATTGTACCTTCGTCTTTACAGCAGAAGTGATCATGCATATGACACGATCAACGGTTCTTCGACGGCTCTTCTAGATTTACTCTCATAGTGGAAGTATAATATCAACTGAGTCATTCCCAAAATGGTTCCTATCCCATTTGGCACCTATAAAATCCAGCAGAGATGCACAATTCAGACAAAAGGGTATTTCAATAATAAATAGAAGAAAAAATAGGCGAGGCGAAAAGAACTTACATAGATGAAGATATCATCGCTGAGTATTCCGTAAACTAAGAAAGACGTGCTCATTAGGAAGGTGGAAAGTGAGAGATAAAATGGCATGAACTCAACACTTTTTGTCTGGATAACCAATTTCTGCAAAATTCGTATAGGTAGCAATGTAAGCGATTTCGTCTAGGCTCAAGCTAATAGATACAACACAACATTAACTAATTGTCTGAATAACCAATTTCTGCAAAGTTTGTATAGGTAGTAATCAGGACCGTCTTTGAGAGCGTGCAAGGCAGACTATCGTACAGGGTCCAAAATTTGTCATAGTTACATATTTGTCCCAATTAAATAGTGGTTAAACTACGATTAATCTACACCAGGCCTCCAAAAAACTTGAAACAGCTCTGGTACTAATGTAACTGACTCAGTCTAGGCTCAAGCTAATCAATACAGCACAAGATTAACAATATATATGTAGGAAACAACATACTTACAATTATAAACAACGGAGACGCAAACATCGAAATAAGAGACACACAACTCAAAATCCCAACAAAGAGGCGGCGCATTATAACATCGTCAATTAGCAAACTCCCAATCAATATGATCGCAAATACGCCAAGAACACCCATCAACCATACAAGCATTCTCACCTAACAAAAAACACAAAACACAACACAACAACTTAGAAATTAATCAACAACTTTTTTCATCTTTATCATATTAAAAGCTTCGAAAACCAACCTTCTTTTCTTTCTCAGCACTCATCATGAAGAGGATTATGTACACAAACTGAAAAACCGCTCCAATCGAATTAACCGTTGTAACCAAAATATTATCATGTGATATCAAAGGAGTTCCATACCACAAACAGATTAAACAGTTCAATAAGGAGTAAATATATGGCAACCCTGAGAACATTTCTGTTGACCCATTTCTGATAATTCTCCTAAATGTAGGTCTGAAATTCAAAATTCAAAACAAGAATCAACAAAATGAAAAATAAACAAAAACTACAACTTCAAAATGAGCTCAATTATTCAAACTTACATTGGAGATACAAATAACCCAAAAGCAAAGATGTTACCTACAAACAACCAAGAAAATACATTAAATTGAAACCATAAACAAAGAAAATTGGTAAAAATTATCAAGAAAGTTAGAGAAAGAAAATACCAGCAATTCCAGCTGCATCTTTGGCAACTTTATAAATGGCAAGTGAAGCAAACAGAGACATTAATCTTTCAATACAAGAACAATACAAGAACAAAATAGACTAAAGAAACTAATCAAAACCCTGAAATTTTGTTGTTGAATAGTAAATTTGAGACAAGCTTTTTTGCTCTTTATTTGTCTCTCAAATCAATAAATTCTTCTACCTTTTGTAGCTAATAGACAAAGAAAATTTATGAATGAAGTGTCAAATGTTGTATGAGGAGGAAGAGGGTGATAAATGATTAAATACTAACCTCATAATATATAATATTGTATACATAGCTATAAATAAAGAAAAATGAGATTTGTATTCTTAAAATTGCATGTCAAAAAGGTGGTTTTTTCTAATTTTATGTTATATTAGTGTATTTTTAAAATTCTTACAAGTTTATGAGATAAAAAAATAGGAGAGAGACAGATATAATAACATATAATTGGCATATACAGTATTAAATATGCTATATTAATTTCAAATACTATCAAATAAAATTTTGAAATTATGAATATTTTAAAAAGGAATTATTTTTGTTTTTTTAAATTGATTATATATTAAAATGTCAAATTCGTTTTTATATTTAATTTATATCTTATATTTTATTTGCTCACTAATATAAAAAACTGAATTACAATATTAGGTGTTATAAATATGTCTTTCATTTAATTCAAAAAACTAGATTATTTGTTTTTTTACTAAATAAAATATTCATTCATTCTAATCTATAGAGTATATTGTTGCAATACAAATTAAAAATCGCCAAAAACAAAAAGGATGAATCCGCAAACAAACTCACAGAATCCATGTTAATAGCATAAAACGGAAAATTGCATATGTCTACAAATATAACTATGACTATATTGAAATGTCTGAAATATTCATGCCTTCAGATCTGTAGCGTTAATGGCACCAAAGTCATAGATAAGATTTGCACTAGATTGAAACTCATCTTTTAATCTGAAACAAATGAACACTGCGCACAAAGACAGAAAAATAAAATACAACACACAAAGACGGGAAATCAAAACAAACAACGACGCACTAAAATGACGAAATCACAAAAAAAAACTAAATATATTGAAAATCACTCATTTAACTAATAGAGAAACAAGAACGATTTGGAGAGGTGATTTTGGATCAAAATCGATCCTAAATCACCCCCTCTCAAAGGATACAGAAGAAGAAGAAAAGTGACGATGGTTAGGGTTGAGAGAATGAAAGAATGTAGATTCGATTTCCACTACCGATTGAGAGAAAAAAAGTTAGATCATTTGTTAAATATCAAGAGTACTGTAGTTTAATGAATTTTACTTGTAATTTACATAAAATCTAATGAATTAATTGTTTTTAAGTAACTTTGTGAATCAATGTGCAATTAATTTTTAATAATAATAATAAATAAAATATTTTAATAAATTGATGTGAATATAATAATATTATCAATTGATAAATATGAATAAGATTTTATAATTTTAAAAATTAATTCAAATTTTATAATAAATTATATTTCGGTGTTCATCAAGATAAGAATAAATTTCGAGTTTAAAGTCAATGAACATTTAAAGTTATTCTTAAAGGTTAATTACTAGGTGAAGTTTTGAAATATAAAAATATGTTCTTCTTAATGTATCATATTCAAATCACCTTAGATGCTAATAATATCTTTATGGGTCTCGTTAGCCAGTGGCCCCTTAGAGTATGTTTGGATTGATGGAATATGATGGAATGGAGCGGAATGGAATAGAATAAGGTTATGTTCCATCGTTTGGATTGATTAAAAACAGATGGAATGGAGCGATATCAGATGGAATGCATTCCATCCTATTCCATCACTTTCCATCATTTTTTGTACCCTCCGATTTGGGCGGAATGACAAAATTGCTCTATTCCATCATGAATTATCCAAACAATGGAATGGAATATTTATTCCATTCCGCTCCGTTCCACTCTGTTCCATCCCGCTCCGTTCCATTCCGCTCCGTTCTTTTTATTGTATCCAAACATAGCCTAAGTAATGGTGAGACATTTAAAAAAAAATTTATAGAAAATATAATATTTCAATTTTTGAGGCATAAATACGCAGATTAGCCATTGTCATGAGGGCACATGTTAGCATTTTTCTATCTTCATATTTAAATAAATCATTTCTTTAATCGTGATACCAAATCTTCAAATAATTTTTGAGAAATTGAATAATTAATATATTATTATAAAGAAAATTTGAAATGTATTTATGAGTGGTTTAAGCAAATACTCGAATTATTAATTGAATTTATGATTCCTCTACATTAACCACATAAATTGACTTGGACTGGCTTTAATCTAATCTATTATCAAACTGTTTAAATTTTAATGAATTCAGTTCAATTGACATTGGCTCATTTATGGGTTGAGTTAAATTAGATTTTGGAATTGTATTTCAAATAAAAAAATTATTTTATTATAATTTTTTAATTATAAAAAAATTATTACACAATTCATTATAATTATATACATTTCTAATATAAATGGAACGAAAATATTTAATAAAATGTATTCACGTGACATAAAATTTGATAATACTAAAAAATTCAACAAAACACGTTATTTTCATAAAATATATAATTTAAAATTGATACAAAATAAAATAAAATAAATATTTAATATTATAATTAAGTAAATTTATTGGTCTAGAAATCCGAATAAAAATTATACAGATTATTATGTGTCAGATAAGATATATTTGTAATTGAATAAATTTGAATAATTTATAAATTAATTTAATTTAAGTCAACGGATTATTGGGTCAATCTTTCTCCCTAAACACCTAGTCCCATAAAAAATTGAATCATTAATATTAAGATGATGAAATGTATTTATGAGTAATTTTAGCAAATAATTATTGAGAAAAATGAAATAAAATAAAAAGGGTTTGTAGCCACGAAATAGAATTAAGGTAAGTTGCGTCCACATACACACGCAAAAGGGTTGAACGCAAGTGGTAACAACATAGGAGCTGGTCGTGTTATGCTTAGCTGTCACGATTGAGACAGGTGAGAGAGACTGCATCATCATTATCATGTTCCAAAGAAACCATGAATATTCAAAGGGGAGAAAAATATTAACACAAAAAAAAATTGAATTTGACATGTTTTCTACTTTTCTATTCTTTTTTTTTTCTCTCAAATTTAACTTAATCTTAACAAAGACTTGAGTAATTTAGACAGGTTCTCTTGTATATTGCGTAACGCATTATAAACCGACAGGAAAGAATGTAAATAAGTAAACGTGCCACATTTATATATATCAAAATCAAAAAGAAATTAATAAATAATAGTTTGTTTAAAAATAAGAAGAGAATTCATAAGGATTGAAACATGAAAGTGTTAAGAATTGTATAAGGATGGTAGACATTAAAAAAATCTCAAGTCCACGTCTTGCTGCTGGAAAACATGCTCATAACTTTCTAGTTTTAATCGGTGAATGTTTCTTTTTTTATTATAAATGTTGTTGTTTTGATTTTTTGGGTCTGGATTAATTCTGTGAATACATTTACGAAATTGTTCCATATGTGTATCTACTGAATATTTTCATGCAAATGTTAAAAAATGGTACTTTAGGATATGCATCTGCGAAAGCTGAAGGACATTTTTACCAATTCAGCGATGCTTGAGAGATGTATGGGTGAAGTTAGAAATTCTCTATAAATTTAAAATAATTAATTTCATTATAAAAAAAAAAATGACATAGTTTGTTACTCATTTGATTCTAATTTACTTCTATTTTTCAATAAACTTTATTATTATTATTTACTCGTCATTCCTTTTTTTTTTATTGATCTTTGACCATGTAAAAAATTTATGGAAAAGAGAATATCATTCGACTGTATTTTTTTTGTCGCTATTTTAAATTTCTGTATGTTTTTCTATCTTGTTTATTTTTGCAATAGTTTTCAATTACTCATAATTACCTTAAAGCGAAGATGATAATCATTTGGATTCTTTGATGGTACTAGAGCTCTTAAAATATTCCGATATATCGGATCGACCATAAACTCTATATTTTAACGTAGATCGGTGTCATACCCTAATTTTTTATTTTAAGATTTCACCTATCATTCATTCTCATATCATTTGCATGTAATCAAAGATCACAAGCATGGTATCTTCCTGATCCTTAACCCCTTTGGTTTGGCTTTTGTGGAAGATCGTCAAATACCCATTGTGTTTCATTTTGCATCTATGATTGTTATATTAACTTTGCTAACCTTATTCAAAATACAAAAATATTCCGCTTTCTTTTCTTATAGTACAAGGTAGAGACTTGCAATCAAGGGAGCAAAAGAGTGTCTAAGGTATAAAAGATCTTATTCAATGATCAAGAATGATTAGAGATTCAAGGTTTACTTGCTTTATGGTTGAAGATATCAAAGAATCAAGTTTGGTTTTTAAATTAGGGTTTTGATCCCCAAAATCAAGGTTTTGGTCAACAAGTGGTCCAAGAAGCTTTTACTTCAAGGCATGACCTATAATCTTAGGTCATATCCATGTCAAGTTCATTCAACTTCATTTGGTCAAGAGAAGTTCAAGCTTGGTGGATGATTTCAAAGTTGATTCAAGTATGGTTCATATGTTTATTTTCCTGCCATCTCCATCAAATTCTCAAGCAATTATCAAAGTTCTTCAAGGGACAATCAAGATTTCTTCAATTGGTGTTCAAGTGTTCATCATTGGGCCATTGGATGCAAAAAGATAGCAAAAATCACAAGTTAGTGCATGTTTGGTTGACCTAAATCAAGTATGGCATGTCACTTGGTCCAAATACCATAACTCTCTCATTTCTCAACATTTTTGAAATCTACTATGAACCAAATGTCACATTTGAACTTCTCTACAACATTGTTTCAAGGGTCAAACATCAATTTTACCTCTAAGTACCTTAATTTTGGATTTGGCCAAGATGCCCATTTGTACACAAAAGCATATCCAAAGCTTGGTTCGACCTATTGCTTGACCCAGGAATCAAGCCATGACCTGGACATGTCATCCATGCCATTTGCAACTCAAGCCTTCTTTTGATTTGATTCTTTTTGCATCTGTTTTTTAATCATCAAGTGATTATTTGGCACAAAGAAGATCTCAAAACGCACAAGTGGATTGCATTTGGCCTAAGCTCAAACATGGCGCCATGAACTATTCATTTCACCCAAGACCTGAAACCTGAAATCACCTAATCATCACTTGGGACTACCAGCACATGCAGAAACTTGTTTGTTGATGTAAAATGCTTAGAATGAAGTGAAAAATGACCATGTTTCATGCTAAACTCACGCATTTCACCCTCATTCTCACACGGATTACAAAATTAAAATTTCCAACTAGGTTCACACTAGATCTGATTTCACACGTACTATGACCTCAACAATTTTCCTATAGATAAAGGACCATTTTTTCTTTATTTGCAAGCTTGAATAGTCACAAAACCTCTGTCATTTTCATTCACGAAAAGCTTCAAAAACCAGAAATCCTTTTCCCAAATTGAGCTTGTTTTTGCTTCATTTCTTAGCCCAGAATCACTCACTAGCATCATCTTAAGCTAACTTGAACAACTGTTGAAGTTTGAAACCACCTGCAACCTTCTACTCGATTTTACCATTGTTGACCTTCGAAGCTACAACTGAAAAGGTAGTTGCGAGTTAAATTTCTGAGAAAATGAGTTACCACACTCTATGTCTTAGTTCATTGATTAAAAGCCCTCTCTTACCTAAAATCCCTCTCCAATTACTTAGAATATTTCTGATTTTCTCAAATTTTCTTGGAAATTTATTTGATATTTTGATGCTTATTTTGAATTTTCCATTTAATTTCCATTTTAAATCATTTTTAATACCTTTGATAAGTGATAAGTTTATCCCATTGTGTTATAAGTTTGAATGATTGAAATTGATGATAGATGATCCCTTGTTATATTTTTAGTGTGCTTGATCATTTCTCCTTCTCCATCTACTCCTTTTTGTTTTAATCACTATGTTACATTGTTTTAGGAGGACGATTTTGTATCATTCCTCTAACATGTATAATAAATAAATTTCTATTAACCGACCTCATATGGGTATGACTTTACATAAGTCCACTTACAATTGCTTAACATAGCGCTAAATTGTCTCGACTTGATTGATTTTTCATTAACACTAACTCTAACATTTAATTGTATTAACTTCTAAATTTTATTTGTATGCTCTTTATTTTTAATGCCATTTAATTTCATGTCATTTACATTCATGCCTTTACATTCTTGCCATTTTATTTTTCATTTACTTTATGCTTCTTATTATTTTATTCTCTTGCTTTATTAATTCAAAAAGAACAAAAACATGATAAAAATGGATAAAACCCTAAAGAAACATTCATCTAATCTTGTGGACTTTATGTTACTATCCCTTGCTTAAGGAGTATTTTGGACCTTAGGAGTTAGTGATTTCCTTTGATTGGAGTAGTTGTATTTGAGACTTTGTGATCCATCTGGACTTTCAACTTCAATTCAAGATTTGGCTCTGCTTTGGGAAACTTTTGATCTTTATTTGAAGACTTGGGATTTCCTTTGTGGCTCTGGGACCTTGTTACTTCTCTGGGACTTAATATTCATCTGATTATATGCTTGCTTGATTTGCTTATCTTGTGGCTTAATCCAAAGAGAAAGGAATACTCATTTTGACCAATGTCAAATGCATGCTCCATCTTGTGGTTAGTACACTTGCACACACTAAGGCTTTCTCCTGGGCTACCTTACAATAAGACCTTTTATTTCATGTCATTTACTTTATGGTTTAGAATAGTCTCTTCATCTCCTGCCAACTTTTTCAATTTTCAAAACTTCTCCCTATTTTCAAAACTTCTTCCTTCAAACTTCAAATCTTTTTTCAATGAACCTTGGCTTTGTCAAGTGATCTCAAAAATATTTTTCTTCATAAATGCTAAGACACTTAAGCATACTCAAACTCCTTTGAAAAGACCTCTAAAAAATACAAACCACGTCAAATTTTTTGTGTGTCTTTGTGCACTTTTCTTTTAAAACCTTTTTTTTTTAAGATTGGATATTAGTCTATTCTTTGTAGTGATGTAAACCACTATGCTTATAAAAATTAAGGGACCAAACTAGACCCTGGGTCAAATATAAGAGACGAAAAAGAGTATTAAGCCTATTATATGTTCTCTTTGTAATCCTTATTTTTACAAGTTATATTATTTAATTATTGAAATCATAGTATCTTTATTTATCTCTTATTTTGTCATCTCACTTTTTAATATGGTATCAAGGAATAACACATTTCTTTTCTCTTTGTTATGATTTGTTTATTTTCCTATTCAATTTATTGGTCTCATTGATTTGTGTGTTGCAATTTGTTTCTCTCCAATAAAATTTTTTTGATAGTAGTTCTTTTTGGTCATGCTGTTTAATTCTATTTGTGTTTTGAAGTCTTAAAAGAGTAGTAATGTCCAATGAAAAGAATTATTCTCTTCAATCTATTAGTGTTCATCTTAATGGATAAAATTATGATTAATGGAGCTACGTAATGAAAAAAAATTGAAAGGAAAAAAGGATTTGGAGTTATGTTGATGGAACTTCAGTTAAGTCCATCTATAAAAAAAGATAAAGTTACATATGCAAAAAAGTTGAAAACCTGGAATGTTAGTAATTCTAAGATCCTTACTTTGATCATTACTTTTGTTTCTCAATCAATAAGTGTGCAACTAGAAAAATATGATGTTGTCAAGGAGGTTTTGAATCAATCTAATTTTTCAAAACAATACCAACTAGAGATTGATATTAGGGTTCTTAAAAAAATAGTATGAACATTCAAAAAATCATTTGGCCGTGATTAATTTATGGTTTTAATGGGCTCACATGGAATAGCAGAATTAAATGTCGTTAAAACATATATCGACCAAAGAGAAAAGCAATGTGTTATTCTATTTCTGATGGCTTTTCGAGATGATTTGAGAATTTTCGTTGAAGTATTCTTCATCGTGCTCATTTTCCCATTGTTGATTCAATTGTTAATGAGTCGTTGGAAGAAAAATAAGACTCAAGTCTCACTTCAATCAAATTTCAAATAAAGGAACTATGAACACTCCTTCATCTGGTTTTGTTGTTCCTATTCACAAAGGAAAATCTCAAGGGATAATTGGAGTTGGCATTAATTAATGTGCTTTTTGCAAGAAAAAATGTCATTGGAAGTCACATTGTCTCAAATTGTTAAGAGAAATAGGAAGAATTGTAATATTTTATCATCTTAATTGTTAGAGGATTGTATTAGCCTCTTGTTAACGGGGTGAATCAGTATAAACTTATTGTATTTGATCTTCTATCCTTATTCTCTTTACCATTTTGCAATACTATTTATTCTCGAGAATATTTTAAAAATTGTAAATCCAACACAATTCAACCCCCTCCCTCTCTGATTTCTTGTGTTTTTCTTACCTTCAATATGATGGTGCAAGTTCTTGTTTTGTAATTAGTGCACTAAGATTTGGTTTAGGAATCGCAACTAAATATTTTTAAAAAAGAACTGAATATCTCATCAAAGCACGTCATGAAGTACACTAAGGCATTAAAAAATTCATCCAAGACCAAAGTAATCACCAAAATGAAAGGGATGTAAATGGAAAACAAGATATCCAAGACTTTCTGAATTTTCAGACTACGAGTATAGATTTTTTTTTGAAACTCATTAAAATCATGAGTAGGAATCTAGTCCTAATGGAATTGACTTAGAGTTTGTAAGTTTTGAAATGTTTATAATGTAGAAGTTACAACAAATCTTGCCAGTAATGTGTTATGATCAAAACTCTGAGTGTATAAGTTTAAGGAGTTTTTTAAATAGATAAATGAAGAAGTTTTGTTAGCACTGCATTGCCCAAGGGATTTAGCTTGTTTAGATTTGAACTTTCTTAGGTATAGCCCTAAACAATTAGGATACTTAGAAGAGTGTGATCTAACCTCATTTTCATATAACGTGAGAGCGAGAAATAAAATATGGCTATATTTATAGATGCCAAAAAGCCTTACGCGACAAAGATCCATTAGTTAAAGAAATAGAGAGGATCTTTACTCTTTTACATGACCCCTTGTTTTAGGTCTTGTATTGAATGAGTATTTTTTTTTTTACTCTATTCTCTTAATATTATTAATTTTTAGGTGTCTTAAGGCTTTATTTTTAAAAATATTTGATAGAAACAAAAGATTTTAGTTTTTAAGATATAATTTTGAAAATAATATTTAATAAAATAAAATAAAAAATATTTTTTTCTAGAAATAAAAAAATGATCGTGGATTTTTTTTGAAAATTTTTAAAAAATGTATTTTATAATATAAAAAAATTAACTGAAAAATTAAGGTCTTAATGCCTAACTTTGATTTTGGAGGTCTTAACCTTAGGGGTTTTACTTATTTTGAGATGATTTATTTTGAAAATTTTAGACACATAAATTTTGGAAGCCTTTTAATTAAGATAAATTTCAATTTTAAAAGATCTTATAAATTGATAGCTCTAGCTACATATGGTAGGATGACCTAAATTCGTGGGTCTATCCGTACCTGAATCCGAATCAACCGGTGAAAATTCGAGTTGATTGGGTTCGGATGTGGGTTTGGGTAATGTGAAACTCACATCTGAAACCCGAAACCACGCCCATTTAAATTTGAAATTTCATAAGTGCCTTTGAATAAATATAATTCTACGTTGTATTTTAATGTTGTTGTTGTATTTTATGCCCCTAAATATATTTTAATTCTACGGTGTTTTTCCACCCGTTTGGATTGATGGAAAATTTCAATGTCGCTGTTGTATTTTATATGTTTTGCTGTGGGTTCGGGTGGAAAAATCCAAACCCAACGGATATGGGCGTTGGTGTTATTTTACCATCCAAATAACCTTTAAATTGTTAGAAATTATTAATATTTAATAATATTTAATCACCATGGGTGTGTTCCAAAATGACAAGAAAATATCTATGTGAAGTTTGAATTTTGAATATGAAAATAGGCAACACTTTGTGAAGTGTTGCAATAGGTTGTTTGTAGTTTGAATCAGAAATAGGCAACACTTCGTGAAGTGTTGCAGAATGAAAACATGCAACTCTTGGTAAATGTTGCAATAGGCCAAGCATTGTAACTTTTGGAAAAAGGAATTGTTTCGCCAAGGGTCGCTACCTTATGAAACAATATTAAAGTGGCCTATATAAATCTCATTCTGGATTCAGAAATTAATAACAAAATTGTATATCTAACAAGCCTATCATATTCACTAAAATTCCAGACAATCTTCGCTACATCCGAGTTTTCGTCGGTCTTACGCAAACTCGATAAAAGGCTGAATTATCCTGGGTATTCATGCGTTCCAACTCTAAGACATATCGAGAGTGCTTGAAATACTTATAAGGAAAGTGATTTCGTTCACGATTTAGCCTCGAACCATTTGATTGAAATTGATTTTTCCAACAATCTTATAAGTATTTTAAATAATGGCTATTGAGGCTTCAGTTTCAAGCATCAAAGAAAGAAAATCACTTTTTTTTAAAGAAGAATCGGTATTATGAATCCGGATTGCGATGTAAGTACCTATTTATATTGATATATATTTGAATTATACGAAAAAGGTACGTTGCTTAATTCAACTTGATTTGTGTCTATATGTTCTCCCATTAAGATAAATTTGGAATTAAATATTTTCTCCAATAAATATTTTCTGCCATTATGTTTATTAATGTGTAAATTTGATTATGGGTGTTACGAGCATTTAAATTCATGGTTTGCTGCAATATCATTAATATATAATTAATTTATGCATGGTCTATGTAAATTGGTCCATATACATGGAATTGTAATTGTTTTACTTAATTAACATATATACATATGATATGAGACGAGGTTTCTTGTTGCACCCTTCTGTTTATGGAGCATTGTAGTTATCACCTGAACCATTGTAACATTTGATAAATAAATTGAACGTTATTGGAATATAATGATTCAGTGTCAAGATGCAGAATTTAATACAAAAGGTACGCAATTAAATTATATTTTAAATTATGATTTTGTGATTAATTAGTAGATGTAATTTTGGTGGAGAAATAAACATATATGTTTGTTTATTCATACCCATGGTGAAACGTACAAATTAACATCTTTTATGCAAATAATTTTTATTGATTATTAGTTATTTTTATGCAATTGAATTATGATCTATATGCTATGTAAATCGTTTGTATTCGATTAAATTTATCATCATAAGGCATATAGAGATCATCTGAAAATGAATCGTGACTTATATAGACTTATGAATTTGGAGTCTAATGTGATTATTGAATCCCGGGACGTGGGATTTTGAAAACTTATCACGATAGATAAGGAATTCGAGATTTCCACGAATGAAGAACATCATGAGGAAGGCTCTATACGGATAATTGAAACACATCCCGAACTAAGGATGAGTTAGTTAGAGAGTCCAAAAGGCTAAGGATCTAGGATCGAACAAAATTAATTCTCGACTTATTTCTCTTTTTTAATAGAAGGAAATAGTGAGAATTTTGTTCGTAAGATTCCAATTATTCTTCAAGTGAAAGATGGTCCTAAAATTTAAAATGAAGAAGTATATGCAAGGGACTTCTTTTGGAAGGATATTATCCAAGACAAAATGGATTCAACAATGTCAAAGCATACCTGGGAGCTTGTCAATCAAGACTCATTGGATGCAAGTGGGTGTTTAGAAGGAAGTATCATAGTGATGGTACACTAAACACCTACAAGGACAAATTAGTAAACAAGGTTTTTAGAAAGAAAAAAAAATGTTCATTATTTCAACACATATGCACTAGTAGCAAGGATGGCGATAGTTAAAGTATTATTTACATTAATTTCTTTGCATGACCTTATAGTTCATAAAATGGGTGTTAAGACGAAATTCCTAAATAGAGATCTCAATGAGGAGATTTACATGGAGCAACCGAAAGGTTATGTGATTCCTAGTAATGAACATAAGGTGTGCAAGTTTTTTAAATCCTTGTATGGATTAAAATATGCACTAAAACAATGGCACCAAAAGTTTAATTCTATCATTGCAAGATTTACAAATTAAAAGGGAGACACCTAAGTTAGGAGGGGACTTCTAAAAAAAAGAATTCAAAAAGTTTGTCATCATCAAAAAGGGGGAGATTGTGAAGAATATATCTTATATATAGTTTTGATGAAGACAAAGGTTATCAAAGAAGAAAAAGGATCAAACGTGTCATGCACGTCAATGATGAAGTTGACCAAGAAGGTTTAACATATAAATTCAAGTGAAGATTTGAGAGAAGTGAACATAACTAAGGTACTCATTGCAATTTCTATTATACTATTTTAAATTGCTCATAATTGCATCTCTCAATTCATCTAAAAACCTTCTTGCATCATCATGCGTGATTATCTAAAAACCTTCTTCATCTAATTCTTATGATAAGTGTTTGTACACAAAGTTGTGTAAAATATTGTGATATTCCTTTGTCTCTATGTTGATTACATGTTGATCATTATCAACGAAATGAATGGAATCTTAGAAACAAAGAGGTTTCTAGCTTCCACACTCAAGATGAAAAATCTTGAAATAATGGACACTCTTTTCGATCAAAGTAAAGCGAAAGAGTGGGGGTTTAAAACATAGTCAAACACACTATATTGAGAAAACTTCCACATTCAAGATGAAAGATCTTGGACTAGTTGACACTCTTTTGGGTATCAAAGTAATGTGAAAATAGTGGGGGTTATGAACTTAGTCAAATACACTTTATTGAGAAAGTTCTTGATAAGTTCAAATTGTCACGTTTCAAGAAACTGAATATTCAATTTGATCTTAATGTCAAAATAAAGATGGAAGAGTTGTGTTTATATTATAATACACAAGTGAAATCGGTTTTCTAGTGCAATGTACTATATCCGACATAGCTTGTGCAATTAGTAAATGAGTAGATTTACTAGCAATCCAAATGGTGAGCATTGGAAGGCCATCACAGGGATTTTTTTTATCACAAGGAATTTGATTATCTTTTAAAAACTAAAATCTTGACCTCCATTATGGTGGGCTTCCTGCCATATTAGAAGGATATACCAATATGAGTTGGATATCGAGTGTTGGAGACCATAAATTTAACAACTAAATGGATATTTACACTAGTTGGGGTGATATTTCTTGGGAGAGCAAGAAATAAACATGCATCATTCTCTTGACCATGGAGCCATAGTGTATGGATCTCGCTCTCATTGGTCAAAGAAGTTAAAATGGATGAGGGAACTTCTGCCGGAAGCTCCAATGGCTAAATACAGTGTTTCAAAGGTGTTAACACAATGTGTTAGTCAAGCCAACTTATCAAGAGAATTCTGATAAGTGTAAAATGGAAAGTATGGGCACTGAGGCCTTACACATTCGTGAGAAAGATGATTAAAGATGTAATCATTTACTCGCATATATACGATCGATCTATAATTTGGGAAATTCATTTACTAAGCCATTGGCCAGAGACTTAGTAAAAGACAACCTCGAGAGGCATGGGGTTGAAACTCCTTGAGTAAGAGTTCCGACAGCTGCGACAACTCAATCTTACGTTAACAGAACATTAACCTCAAGATTTTTAATGGGTAACAACAAGTCGTTGATTTGGATAATTGTCAAACATTTCGTGGTAATGTTGGCCTTAAAACGAGGGTTGAGTTTTATTTCAAACTCTTAATGAAGTTCAATACCGAGGGTACGTGTCTCGTGGAAAAAGACACAATATGAACTTCACCTATGTGAATTTCGAGATGGTGCTGTCTCAAAGTGAGAGTTGGAGTTTCTCTCATGAAAAATTCATGAAACAGGATAGCATATGGCCATAAATAAGTGCTAGGCGAGAAATGTGGGCGAAGAAACCTCAAAGAATGTGTGTAAGGCAACGCCGGTCTATTCACATGGATTAATGGTTTAAAAGCATTGCTACCTAATATTCCGATTAGACTTTTCGTTATCCTTACTAAGATTAAGTTTAAAATCGAAAGATACTTAATTGTAATAATATTCTTTGTTTCCCTTTTTCTGGAATTGATCTTGTCATTATTAGAACAAGTGGGGGATTGTTGGAAATTATTAATATTTAATAATATTTAATCACCATGGGGGTGTTCCAAAATGACAAGAAAATATCTATGTGAAGTTTGAATTTTGAATATGAAAATAGGCAACACTTTGTGAAGTGTTGCAATAAGTTGTTTGTAGTTTGAATCTGAAATAGACAACACATCGTGAAGTGTTGCAGAATGAAAACATGTAACTCTTGGTAAATGTTGCAATAGGCCAAACATTGTAACTTTTGGAAAAAGGAATTGTTTCGTCAAGGGTCGCTACCTTATGAAACAATATTAAAGTGGCCTATATAAACCTCATTCTGGATTCATAAATTAACAACAAAATTATATATCTAACAAGCCTATCATATTCACTAAAATTCCAGACAATCTTCGCTACATCCGAGTTTTCGTCGATCTTACGCAAACTCGATAAAAGGCTAAATTATCCTGGGTATTCATGCGTTCCAACTCTAAGACATATCGAGAGTGCTTGAAATACTTATAAGAAAAGTGATTTCGTTCACGATTTAGCCTCGAACCATTTGATTGAAATTGATTTTTCCAACATAAATTTGAGTTCGGGTTCAGGTGGTGATTTCAAGTGCAGATTTAGATAATATGAACGCACCCGACGATATCCGATGTCATCCCTATACACGGCTAATGTCACAATTGAAGTCCCACGTATATTAACTGAGGAATAAAAATAAAAATAAAAATTGTAATAAATATAATAGTTGACAAATAAAAAAAATTAAAATAGAAAAATATTTTTAAATATAATAGTAAATAATAAAATAAAAATTTTAATTAAACAGATTATAAGTGGTTGCAGCTAAGAAATATGAGAAATAAAATTAAGAAAAGGTTGAAGCCACGGAATTGAATTTGATGTAGTTAATTTGCACTTATGATGATAATGATAATGATAATGATAATGATGATGATTTGAATAAGTTGCGTCCTTATACACATAGAGGTTAATTGCAAGTTGTTGCAAAATTGCTTAGCTGTGAGGATTAAGACGGTGAGAGAGAGATAGAAAGAAATAATAAATCAAAGTGAAGAAAAAATAAAAACATATGAACTGAAGATGCCCGTTTACTTCAAATTGATTAATCTAAATTTTAAAAATTATTTTTAATTGTGAATAATCGCAATAAAGGAGGAAAAGTGGTAGTCAACAACAGTCGTGGTTTGGTCAATGCTCTCATAAAATTGATCATTAAAATTATGTTTAAAGTGTGTTTGGTTCCACGTAAATGGAGAGGAGGTGATATTTATAGAGATGTTATAAAATTTCTAAATGATAAAGTTCTAACATTTAGGTCCTTTAAATGAACTTCTTATTTTACGCTCCATACATAATGAATAATTTCTGGTAATTTCTTTTACATCCATATACTTTCTTACAAATCCGCGGTAAAATTCTTAAAATACTCTTATATTTTGGAAGTGCACATTCGAATGCACTTTTTTCTTAAAAAAAAAAGTGATTTCAGATGTGCATATCCGAAGACACATTTTTTTTTAAAAAATAAGGTGACTTCGGATGTGCACTTCCGAAATAACTTCATTTTTAGAAAAAAAAAGTATACGGAGATGTATATCCAGAATAATGTCTGATGCAGAACACAAAACAGAGCAATAAAGCATCCATTTATCATAAATAATCGAAATTACAAAGATAGTTCAACATAAAATTAAAGTTGCATATTGTTAAACACAAGTAGTTGGGGACGGCACAACATTTTGATAACGTCTTCTCCCGATCTTTGAAGTTTCGCATCCAACTCGATCGGATCCTTCGAAGAGTATCGTTCAAAAGTTGTCCATATAACCTTTAAATCGTCGTCGTTCTTGAGCTCAAAAGGGGTGAACTTGACATTTTCTTCAGCGTCCAGTGAAGGTAAACGGTATCGAAGCTTAACCATCTTCCGATTTTCTGGATAATGCAAAAGAGAGTTCAGAGTCGAAATCAACTCCGTGAACGGCGTGTCGCGTGATAATCTAAATTGAAGCGACATCGGGTAACCACTGCTGAAGTAGACAAAAGCAAGGTGGGGGTAGGTTTGAGTCATTTGTGATTATGGCTTGAGATGTTGATGAAAATGTATAGAAGCATTATTTATAGACTTTTTGGAGTAATATGGACGCAAGAAATCTTATCCTGCTATCAGAGGATGTTTCGGAAATGCATTTTCGAAATAAGCCCTGAAGCATTAAATTTTAGAAATGCACTTCCGAATTATGCAAAAACAGAAAGACAACATTCTGTTTTGTCCAATTCTAGCCTCAAACCAATTAAAACAATTAAATCGGAATAGGATAAACCTTGACAACATTAAATATAGATATATTATATATGTATTGAATCAATTTGGTTTTACATTCGTCACGACAATACATACAAAAAAATGTCACACACCCGGTCAATACATACAAAAAAATGATCTGGTATAATCTAGAATGCGCCGAACGAACCCTCGCCACTTAATTCTAAAACCGGTAAATTCCTCGACTTCTCTCTATTTTCTTCCCTCTCTTGCTTCATCATTTCTTCGAACTCCACCATTCTTTCAAAAAAAGATTCGGCCAAGTGTCCGCCTCTTTTGTATGATGCGCCGTCCACTCACACGACGTGGCTGAAATAGGACACTCCGGTTTCAAAAAAGACTCGTACAAAGTGGTGCAATCTTAGATGCCCGATACAAATGATGCGGCCAGACGCGTCTAAAAGTGGGCGACTATGAAGTGGAAAAAATGTCTCTGAAAATCTAACAAAGATGACACTAGGCATATTATTTTGATCAACCAACAAAGTCTTACATATTCCCAAAGCCCATGTAAAGTTATTTTCTTTCTCACATTACAAAAAAGTGAATCCATTATAAGGACGTTTGGAAATGTGTTGAACAAGTTGATACTTTCGAGATGAGTCCAAAATATGTCACGAACATTAACTTTTTCCTCACAAGCTCTGAAACTTAAAACGTATTTTCGCAGTGCTAAGATTGTAACGTTCATTGTATACCTGCTTGATATTTAAAACACTATCTGGTATTTTTCGCTTCAAATCGGCATGTATGTTTCTCGGCGCAACTTTGATTATCGATAATTCTGAAATAGAATCCTTCTCTTCGCGATTTAGCCGACACACAATTGGATGGCCGTGTAGCTTGGTCTTCAATGCGTGATTATGAATTCCGGAGATGACGCTAAAATGCCACAAACCATCAACCCTACAAGATACACACAACTTAAATGGACATGCATACTTTATCAGTCCCGTGTCATCATGTTTTAACTTCCGATTTGTTGGAACATACTTCCCATCCCTCTCGCATCTCATCACAACAAATGCTTGCCTTCTACTAGTGTCGTTGTCGGACCTTGCTATCACAACGCCAAATCCAAGTTTACTTGCTTCACTTCGGACCCACTATAGCAAATGTTCACGACAAGTGAAAGCCATTTCATTTGTAAATTATGGTCGAACATCCACCGCAACGAAAATTGTTTTAACATCGTTAATCGGCTCTTTAGACTTAGCATCTACGTTGACCTCTTCCGAAACTTCTAACTCATCTCTGACAATGTTGTCGGGATGCGCCATACATAACGTATGCACAAAATAAACATTCTATCAAAATTGTTTTTTGAATTCTGTAATAGACCTTATTTCGGAAATGCATTTTCAAAATAAGTTTGGTGGATTTCTGAAGTACATTTCCGAGCTGACGCTGTTTCTTCTTCAACAAATCAGAATCAATGCAGTAAAATGAGAGATGCATTTACCTCAAATTGTAGCTTTCTATGCTCTTCTTGATATGATGAACCACATGAAACTTGGATTGGAGACAAAAAAAATGATTGAAATTGGTTGAGGTTTTGGAGAGGGTTTGTGTTTTGTTTGGAAGAAAATGAATGAAATAGTCAAAGAGGAAAAAAGTATATGAAGGGTTTTTTCGGATATGCATTTTTGAAAAAACACCTGACATATTAAATCCAACGTTTAAATGGATAAATGGTGATTTCGGATATGCATCTCTGAAATAGTTGATATGGGTTATTTCGGATATACATTTCCAAAATCAGTAAAAACGTGCCTTCAGATATGCATATTCGAAAGGCATTTCAAAAATATTAGGGGTATTTTACACCCTATATGAGTGCGTAAATTTTTTTCTAATTTCTTGGCTTAAACCCTTCATATTTTTGTTTTTTAAGGGGCCTAAGTAAGGGGTTAAAAATGAGATTTATTTGAAATAAAATACTTTAGTTCTTTTACAATTAAGTATTTAAAAAAATAATTTTTTGAAAATTACAAAAAATATTTTAAAATAATATATTTTTTATACAAAATAAAAAATTGACTTTATTTTTTTTTTTTTAAAAAGGAGAATTTTGTAAGGAAAATGCAAAGAATTTTCGCACATTTTATGCAAATGAATTGTTAATTGGTTTCGATGTGTTGTTTGATGAAGAAAAAAAATGTCGGTGATATAAAAAATAATATATTTTGTAGTTGTAGTGCTTTTGTTTATAAATTGAACAATGATGAGATTTTTCTCCAAGTGGTTTAGCCTATATTTATATTTATTTTACTGTAGTATAAACTAAATATTATAATCACAATTATGAGTGCAAAATTTCTAACCTAAACATGTTGGTGCAAATGACACGAAAAATCTTCTCGTGCTATATACCATTGCTCCTTTTCAAATTAAAATAGTGGATTTTTTTGAAAAAAAATAAAAAAGTCGATTTTTTTCTGAAAATAATTTTTTATTAAAGAAAACATTTTTTCCAAAAAAATTAAAAAGTCAATTTTTTTTGTAAAATACAAAATTCGATTTTTTTCGAATATATGAAAAGTCAATTTTGTACAAAAAATAAAAAAAGTAAATTTTTTCCAAAAATAAAAACGTCGATTTTTATCCCAAAAAAATTGATTTTTTTTCGAAAAAAAAAAGTCAATTTTTTCCTGAAAATAAGAAAAGTCGATTTTTTTCAAAAATCAAAATATCGATTTCAAAAAAATAAATAAAAAGTCAATATTTTTCGAAAACAAATATATCGACTTTTCCCAAAATTAAAAAAAGTTGATTTTTTTCAAAAATAAAATAAAATCGATTTTTTCAAAAATAAGAAAAATCGGATTTTTTTCAAAAATAAAAAAGTCGGTTTTTCATGAAAATGAGAAAAATCAATTTTTTTTCAGAAATAAAAATGCTGATTTTTGTCGAAAAATAAAAAAGTTAATTTTTTAGAAAATAAATAAATCAACTTTTTTCGAAAGAATCAACTGCAAGCGGGAAACGTGTTTTTTCAAATAAAAATATTTCTCAAGTTAGGTTTAGTCTTGGCATAACAACTACAAACGAGAAACGTGTTTTTTCAACTATAAGAATGTAAAGAATCAACTATGTAACCAAATGAGTGATTGATGGTTACATTATCTTCTAGTAACTTTTATAAAAAGAGATGCTCTTAGAACAATTATCAGTAATATTATTTTAACTTATTTTAAAAAAATAAACGATAGTTTCTTTAATGTTTAGCCTCGTCAATGTGTAATATCCGGATCCGCCATTCTAGATTTCAATGTTGTTTTAATGTGATTTTTCAAAAGCTAGAAGTTAAAGCAACGTGATATATGCACGTTTTAATGAATCTAACGTAAAAAGAAATATGCACTTAGTTTCTTAATTGTAAAGTATCATAAGTGAGGCGTACGCTATACTCAATGGTACAAAAATAAAGTAAAATAAAGAACCCATAATTTTGTCAATAAAAAAAAGGAAATAACCCATTAACTCTTTTAGTAAGAGCAATTAAACAAGTTTTATAGACTAAGATATTTATAGCTATTCTTTGTATTGAACACGTTTTATCTTATGTGACAAATTGAGTTATAGAATAATAAAACACGCGTTATTTAAAATATTTTATTATTACAATTTAAACTTAATTTTAATTTTAATTTTAAATCAAATCACCAACAAATTTAAAATTAACTATATTTTTATTTAAGGTATCGTCTCAAATTTAATATTTTTATCATTAAACTGAATTGTGTATAAGTATGATTCCATTGTAGAGACATTTGATAGTAATGTATAGAATTTAAACTAAAATTTGAAAGAAAAAAAATAAAAATAATAATTGAACATGCTATAAAAGTGCTCTAGTTTCTTTTCAAATTGAAAATCATAAGATTTTTTATACAAATTATTCGAAACTTTTGAGAATATATGGTTCATTACAGTTCGTAAAACATATATAATTTAACTCAATTGAATGTTTTTCTTTCTAGAGAGTTACTATTCAAAATTATATCTACAATCCAAATAAAACTCAAGTTGCATTCATATCATAGTCGAGCAAATTTTACCACAAATTGCACCTAATTTTGAACCGGGAAGTTAACGTATTTGAACCACAAATTGTACCTAACTTTCTTTTGGCAAGTTTACCCTTCTATGTTATAGATTCCAAAATTACTAGCGAAACTTGTTTTCAAGCTTCATTAACAATAGGGAAATAACTATTTTATTCTTTAAACTAGTAGAAGACCCGTGCGTCCGCACGGGTAAATCAAATCTTAAGATGAATAATGTATTACAAACGCAAAAAAAAATTAAAAATTTGAATGAGAAATGTTAAATTAAGATTCATAAAACAAAATATAGATAATATAGATGTAATGAAATTATATATAGTAGCTATTTTAAAAAAAAATGGAAATGCAATAGGCAAGAAGTTGAAAATGTTAAATTAGGTATTATGGTGATAGCGACCCGTGAAAGTAGTGAATTTCAATGATAAAATTCACATAAGAAAGATATTATGGTAATAGTGACCCGTAAAAATAATGAATATCTTAATAAAATGAATTAATGTCTAAAGAACTTGATTCCTTTAGCGCTACATGTAATTCATGTAGCCCAACTCCTATTAAAAGAGTTTCAATTGTTTTATAACTTATTTGTTGATTAGATTCAATTGAAATTACTTCAACCATTAAAAGATTAAAAACCTTTTAATTCTTAAAATATACATGAGGTCATTATATAAATGTATTACTAAATTAAATATGTTGCATCCGATGAATTGTATTAGAATGGAATCATTAAATAAATGTATTACTAAATTATATAAGTAAGTATTCATAGGCTGATTGGCTGTATTTTCTTTTAGATTTATGTTTTCTAATTTTAAAGTTCTTTTTGACCATTATCATATAAAGATACAACGAAACTAAATACTAATCTATGCTCCAAGCAAACTTGTGAAGTGGAGCTATTAATCTAAGCTCTAAATTGGTTAAGTCTAAATAATTTAATAAGTCAGACAAAAGGAATTTAGACATTTAAATAGTAGGAAAATGATTTTACATATTAGATTGAGATCCAATTCCATTGGATTCTATAAGCTTTTTCTTTTGACTGTCAAAGAATCCAACACACAAATTTTATGGCTTTTCCACTAATGAGCATCATGTTTATCACACTCTTCACAACTTAGGGAATAACCAACACCATATTTCAAAATAAAAACACAAATGATACTACATCTTTGCTTTCAATGAAGTGCTTGCTTCCTATAATTGCTTTGGCAGGAAGACTGATTTCCTATAATTGCTTTCACTGCAAGTAGTATATGTTTAGTAAAAGAGACACGAAATATGTTTAAAGCAAGAATATATGTTGTATTGAAAATATGAAGCAATCATGATTTATCTTTGAATTAGTTGTTTATTTCAGCAAGAATATATTATGTATCGAAATATCGCAGCAAGAGTTGAATATGTTTGTAGTAGTTATTATCTGATGAAGAAAGATTTAATCTGATATGTCAGATTTGTTACTGATGCATTGAAGTGGAAAAATTTTCATGCTCGGGTTGTGTTATATATGCACATATGCCTTAAAAGCATGGAAATAACACACCACAAGAATTATATGCACTCATTTGAAAGTGGTAATAGATGAACAGACAAGTGCAAAATATGCTTCTCATATCTTTGTAAGCTATAAAGATATAAAAATATAATTGAGACATTAAAAAAATACAGACCATTTATTCTTGGGTCAAAATCATTCTCCATGTCAATGTTCGAAGAGCCTTTGGTTCGACTTCAGCTTCTTTTTGTTGTTCCTCTGCTGCTCCAACATCATCTTTTAGGTTCTGAACAAAGAAAATAGAAGCTATAACTTGTATAGAATACAAAAAAAGGTAAAGAAAAAGGTAAACCTCCAATCAAAGTTAGGAACACGTTGGTTATACATACATTATACTAATGGTGGCATGTGTTCTCACAAGGGTAAGGACAATCTATGTCCTTAACACCAGCTCGGTCAAAATACCAGTCTCCCACGGCCAGAGCAATTGCCTACATATTTCCAATGCATATCGGTTAGAGATAAGACACAAAAATAATAAGATCTTAAACTTGAATCACCACTTCTGCGTAACGCTAAAACTTGAATATTTTAACAAAAACTGCATAGGCATATGTGAGAGTCACCTTGTTTCCAATGACAGGAGAGTTGTCAACAAACCATGTGTCTGGTCTCTCAGATTGGCAGTGAGCAAAGCATGAATGTATGAACAATCCATTTTAATTTGATATTGAGAACCCTCTAACAACATTCAACATGTGATTCCTGAATCCTGTATTAAGAATGAATAGAGGGGTTCTAATCAAGCGGGGTTCTGATTTACCGAGTTGTGAAATAAACAGGTCTTAAACAAATTCAAAGATGAATGGACTTACTTCAGTTAGAGTGATCATATCCGCAATGCTTTTGACATCCTTTGTGAAGGAGAAAACCCTGTCGTCGAAACCTCCCTAGGAACATGAGTTGAGAGATAATGATTGGGAAGGAGTGTGATCATGATTACCCTCCAAAAATCTGTAATGGTCAGAGCAAAATAATAATAAATTTTTTACACAATATAAGCAACATTCCAGAAATTATAAAATCCAATCATGTAGGTTTGCATTTCCTGCAAGGTCTTCTTCCAAACATCAAAGTCACGGGAGCGGGTTACAACATAGATTTGATCAGTCTGTAGTAGAAAAAAATTGAACAACGTATAAATAATGGAAATGGAAGATGATAAATCATATGATATAAACATAAAACACAACCTTTGCATCTTGAATAATAGCTTCAACATGCTGCTGGCCTTTGTGTCCCTTGACGTCCCATACATCGACACAAATAGCTATCTTCCAAACATTTTGTTCGGGTTTTAAGTCGCAAATCATAATAGGTTGTCTAGACTTGGTTGCTCAAAAATCTGAAACATAAACCACTTGTTTAGATATTCATAAAAATAACTACTTTATAAAAATCAAATCTTTAAGAATCAAAACTCACAATAACTGTATGTGTTTTGAACATCAGTACACCAAATTTGTAAAAATAAAATCAAAACATCAACCAGCATGAACAACACAAACATCAATTAGCAAAGTTATAAGAATCTCAACTTTAAGATACTTTAGCGAAATAACAAAAAAGATCAGTATAAAAATCACTATATCAGATCTTTTATAATCTTTATAAACATCACTATATTAGTAAAGATTAAAATCAGTCTAAAAATTAAAAAATCAGAAAATCAGATAAAAGATCAGTATAAAAATCACAACTTTAACAAAATTCATCAAAATCAGAAAAAGATCACTATAAAAAATACTACTTTATAAAATCATATCTTTAAGTATCTTCATAAACATCAATATATCAGTAAAATATTATAATCAGTATACAAATCACAAATGTAACCCATGAAAATCAAAACTTTAAAGCTACAAATCACAAATCATAGATGTATGAAACTATAATGTTACACAATATTTGGGAAGATAGTGAAAAAACCCATTTTGGTATAACCCATGAAAATGCAAAAACAAAATGTCACAAAAATGATGAAGAACCGAAGTATGAAGATGAAGAAAACATAACAACAAAACATGATGAAGGAGAGACAAGGAAGAAACATTGATTTAGGCGCCTTTACCTGTGGAATGCTAAGAAGAGAGAAGGGAATATCGGAGGCTTAGTGTGGAGAGAGAAGGAGGAAGCTAAATGAATTTGAAAAAGAGAATGAGAGGGAAATATTGAAATTGGGTTTGGTCTTGTCTACCGTGTAAAAACCTAAATCAAGATATCAACTATTACACAATGGTTAATTTGTTGTTATGAAAAAAACAAAAGCAAAATTGAGAATGGGGTGCCACTTGGAATAATGGATAGATATGATTGGTCCATTTAAAGTTTGATTTAGCAAATTACTAAAATGGGCAAAGTTTAGTGCAAAATTTAAAAAGCAAAAGGGCAATTAAGGGTGTTAATAGGTATATTATAATCTTAGTTAGGTAGTTGACTTATAATAATTGGTTTGCTTAACAAATAAAATGCAACTAATATAGAAATACAAAATATTTACATCTAAAAAACTAGATCGGATCTAAAAACATAATAAGCCAAACCAAAAAAAAGAAGAAACCTGAACCAAATTGCAATATCTCAAATTCTTGAAATTCAAAGTCAAACAAATTTGAAATTCGGCAAAATCCCACATTTTCTTGAAAACACCTCCCTAATGAACACTGGTAACATATCCCACCACTATAAATTTAAAATCCCAAGACCTTAATTAGCAAAGGTTATCTGGACACATGTTACTTTCTTTGTAAAATTAGCTGCTTGATAAAGCACAAAATGGTTATGATTAAACTCCATCACTATACATTGATTTTTTTTTTATGCGAAACATAACTGATATATTAGCAAACGGCTGAAACAGCCAAAGGGGATACAACATCCTCCATACAAGGAATTAAACTAGACCAGGTTCTGGATCCAACAATCTTGCCAATTCCCACCATCTGGTGGACATCAGTATTCAAGGATCTATTAACATACATAATAGTAGCAGAATTAAAAGTACATAACAAAGTTTTACAATCACAAATCAACGGGTCCAAAGCTGCGAGAAAATCTTGGCCATTTATGCAGTCTACTAGCACCATCGCGTCCGACTGGAAGACAACATTGGTTAGTTTGAAATCCTTTGCTAAGTGCATAGCCCATAGGATTCCTTGCAGTTCAGCTGAGAGAATATCTGTTACGCTTGGAAAACTTTTGCAAGTCGCCACATAAACCATGCCACACGGATCTTTGATGATACAGCCTAAGGACACTGTTCCATCGGCAAAACACCCTGCGTCAGATTGAACCGTTCAATGGCTGGAACAAAAACTCATCTGTTGTGAGTCTCCCATCTGCATAGTTCCTTTTTTCCGCTGTCCCGACACCTCACTGCAAGCATACCATATGTCTTGCGCTATCCAATGCGGTTTCACCTTCTTGTGATTATGTACCAGCTCATTTCTGGCCTGCCAGATCTTCCAGAGACCAATACAAACAACTTGACACAGGAAATAATCCTTACTCTTGAATACACCAGTCAACCACTCACCAATGTCATCTGTCATAGGGATTCTAATTCCTAAGGGAGAAGAAAAGAAAATTGCCTTGGAGACATGACACTGCAGAAATAGATGAGATGAATCTTCTACATGGGATTGACACAATGGGCAAGTAACATCCAGTGAGATGCCTTTTTTTGCTAGATTGCTTTGAGTAGGCATAATGTTCTTAAGCAGCCTCCAAATAAAGTGCTTTGTTCTCTCGAGGATTGGCGCTTTCCACAATTGCTTCGACAGAAAAGAGTCCATTGTATGCGATGGCCCCGGTTTCAAATTTTGCTTGCTACTCCCAATCATATGGTATGCTGTTTTGACTGAGAATTCTCCATCTCTCTCAAAGTTCCAAATTAATTTATCCTCCGGCAAACTACTCGAAAGAGGGATGCTGGCTACATGAGTTGAATCTCCACCTGCAAAAGTTTCATCGAGAGCCTCCAAGTTCCAGATGGCCAGTTCTTTATTAATTAGGGAGCTTACCTTTGCTTCCGCCTCAACATGAGGATTGACAGTGAGCGGTTTGAAACCCGGAATTGATGGGATCCAATTATCTTCTCTAATCCGAACGCTCTCTCTGTTACCAATTCTCCACCTTGATCCTTTTAGAACAATCTCCTTTGCACTGAGCATGCTACGCCAAGCATAGCTAGGTCTAAAACCCAACGGAGCTTCTGTAATATGGCATCTAGGGTAATATCTCCCTTTGTAGAACCTCTCAAACAAGGATCCATCACACTGCAGCAGCCTCCAGAATTATTTGCCCAATAGACTTGTGTTGAAATCGCTAATTCCCCTAAATCCCATATCGTCAAAAGACTTCCCTTGAGCCATCCTCTCCCATGACATCCAGTGGATCTTCCTTACTCCCTCTTTTGTATCCCACCAGAATCTAGCCAGCATAGTCTCAATTTCTTTGCAAACGCTCTCCGGGATTTTGTAGCAACTCATGATGTATGTGGGGATGGATTGTGCTACTGCCTTGATCAAAACCTCTTTGCCAGCCTTTGAGAGAAAGCCTTCCTTCCAGCCTTTGACTTTTTTCCAAACACGCTCGACCACTAATGAGAAAACTTCTTTTTTCTTTCTACCAAGAATCACAGGCAGTCCCAGATATTTCAGATGGTTGCTTACAGTTTGAAAACCAAGCTTGTTCCTAATTGCCTCCCTGTTGTTCAGGTCCACGTTGCCACTAAAGGAAACTTCGGATTTGTCGTAATTTACAACTTGGCCTGATGCAGCTTGATAAACTGTGAGAATATTCTGAATTCTACCCGCTTCCCGTTCATTTGCCCTGGAAAAAAGGAGACTGCCATCTGCAAAGAAAAGGTGAGAAATTGTTGGCGCTTTCCTTGCAACTTTCACGCCATGAATCTCCGACGAGCACACCGCTTGCTTGATCATACCTGATAAGACATCTGCACAAATAATAAAGAGGTAAGGTGAAAGGGGGTCCCCTTGACGGAGGCCCCGGTTAGGGGAAAAACTTCTGCTTGGCTGGCCATTTATGAGGATTCTGTACGAGACCGTGGAAATGCATCTACGAATCAGATCAATGAAACTTTGGGGGAATTCCAAGGCTTCCAAAGTACCAACAACAAAGTTCCACTCCAGGCGGTCGTATGCTTTGGACATATCCAGTTTTAAAGCCATGGTTCCTTTCTTCCCGTATTTCTTGTTTTTCATCCAATGGAAGCAATCCATGGCAATCAGGGCATTATCTGTGATCAAACGTCCTTTGACAAAGGCACTTTGCTCTTCGCTAATGATGTCAGGCAGCATTCCTTCCAGCCGGTTTGCAATAGTCTTCGTAACCACTTTCATGATGACATTGCAAAGACTAATGGGTCTAAAATCTTGGGGCCTGCCAGGAGTCTTTACCTTGGGGATGAGGGCTATAAAAGTTGAATTTATGTCAGAGGGATCCCGCTGCTGGTTGAGAACTGCAAGGGCCAGCTTAATAACATCAACCCCCACTACATTCCAGTATTTCTGATAGAACAACGCAGGGAGTCCATCTAGGCCAGGGGCTTTTGAGGGGTGCATTTGGAAGATAGATGCCTTCACCTCTTCCTCCGAGAACGATTCCCCACAACACTCTTTCTGACCATCCGTCAACCTATGCCGTATATTGCTACACACTTCCGTGATATGCTCAGGATTAGACGTGGCAAAAATACTAGAGAAATAACCAACGAGAATGCGTTCAAAGTGACTATGGCCTCTCCACCATATACCCCTATCATCCTTCAATTTTTTAATGGTGTTTGTCTTCCTTCTCTGGTCAGCTTTGCGGTGAAAAAATTTTGTGTTTCGATCCCCATCCATCAACCACACTGCACGACTCTGCTGACGCCACAAAGTTTCCTCAATCCTAAGCAATTTGGCTCTTTGTTGTTCTAAGGCTCTGTATTTGCGGATCTAATTGCTTTCCTCAAACCACCTACTTTCCTCTTCCAAAGAGGCTTCGATTCTTTTTATCTCCTTAGCCACACTCCCAGCCCGATACTCTTTAAAGGTCTGTTGGAGACTTCAGATAGCTTTAGTTTTTTGCGTAAAATCCACCGGATTACTTGACCATATCTGCCTTATGAGTGGTTCGCATCTGGAGTCCTTGGACCAAACTTCTTCAAACCTGAATAGATGGCTCGTTCTATTCTTTCTCTTCTCCTGCTCAATTTCTATTCTCAGGACAGCATGATCAGACCCATGTCGGTGAAGGTGAGCAACACGGGTAGCTGGAAAGAGATCCAGGAAAGATGAAGTAGCCAAGCCCCTGTCAAGCCTACATTGTATGTTCTCATCATTCCTTCTACCATTTGACCATGTAAACGGATAGCCAGAGAAGCCCAGGTCTTTAAGCCCACACGAGTCCATAGTGTTTCTGCTCCAACTGAATTGAGTCAAGGATCTTTTATTTCCCCCTTTTTTTCTCATTATCCTGAATCACATCATTAAAATCTCCTACGCACAAAAGACAGTCCCCTAGCTCCTGGTAAATATTCTCCACCAGCCTCCAAGTATCCCTCTTTTGGTGTTCATACGGGAATCCATAAACTCCTGCGAAATTCCACACTTCCTCCTCACCATCAATACAACACTCCCCTCCAATATGGTTCTGAGAGTGTGTAGTAATATTGGTCTGGACAACATTATTCCACAAGCAACAAATCCCCCCCGCACGCTCCTTCCCTTCTCCCCTGCAATCAACAATAAACCAATGTTGGAAACCAATATTGATCTTAAGTGTAGACGATCTTGCAATGTCAATAAGTATTCCACAAAGCCCATATATTTGGAGAGTTCTCATTTCTATTGTTAACGTAAATGTCTATGAAATTAAGTTGCTTCGAGTATCAATTCAGAACTTGAGTAATCAGAGTCATAGGCTTCAACATAAAAATCTTAGAAAATTTCTTTATCCACCTCCCTATGGGGTGACCCAACGAAAACCCCAACTTGCCCCTACTTCGGAGATACATCTCTGAAGTATTTTTTTTTCTAAATTTTCTCAGACTTCGGAAGGGCACTTCTGAAAACACTAAATGGGGGTATTTTCGGAGATGCACTTCCGAAAACACCTTTTTTCACATTTTGGGGGGTTTCGGAAATACACTTCCGAATTATGCAGAAATTGTATTTTTTTTTTATGTTTTTCTTAACAGTCCCGTATTTTTAATTAAACGAAAACGGCGAACAAAATAAACGACATATCAACATAAAATACTAATATGATAAATAAAATCCAAATAATATATATATATATATATATATATATAT
The DNA here is from genome assembly GCF_029867415.1 of Vicia villosa. Lineage (NCBI taxonomy): Eukaryota > Viridiplantae > Streptophyta > Magnoliopsida > Fabales > Fabaceae > Vicia > Vicia villosa. The sequence continues at coordinate 191,020,051 of NC_081181.1, forward strand.
ATACAAAACGAGTAATAGTGTGCGAAATAAAATCCGAATACAAGAAAAATAAACCCGAACCCTTACTGGGTATGCCTAACCCTCAATCCCTGGGACCTCCTCTACCTCCTATATGCCGCCGCACGTCCCGCGTCACCGACGATCCTCTCCACCACGGCGACTGCCTCTGGACCGCCCTGATCAATGATACCTCGGTCCAACGCGTTCCGCCCAAGCAGCTCTATCCGCTGGCAGATCGGCAGGAGATCAATGGCATGGTCATCCTCGGCCTGCTGGTTCTCCAGGAGCTCCTCGTATGCTGGCCTAGGAGCACCGGGAGCGTCGGATGTCATCAGATGGTGTGACACCCGATAGAACCATGTGACATACCCCTCCATACTGTGCCAGTCCTGGGTGACCTGCATGCGACGATACTCCTCCGGGACCACAGGACGCTCCCAATCTGCAAATATGCCAGTGAGCTGCACTCGGGTAACTGGTCGGGAGCAGCCTCAAAAGGTGACCTGGGTATCATCTACACAAATCCAAACTTCCGCATGCACTGCTCAGGGAGAAACCTCACCATGGTGTTGGTCCCGCATGCCAACCAGCCAGAATATAACGTGATGATGTCAAAGGCGACAACAACAGTGTAGTCGCTGAATGGCCTCCAAGTGATGTCATCGTGAGCTGTGCGGTCGAGGTACCCACGATATGGTCCCACTGCATTATTCCCCCTTTGGAGAACGTATCGGGCGGCCCTGGGCATGTCGTCCTCGTACGCCAGATCAATAGCGAAGCCGTGGATGCGGGGGAAGTAGGAGATGATCCAGCCCTGAAACACAAACACGATAATGTATTAAAAATAAATACGAACTTATGTGAAACCATTGAAATGAAACGTACCGTCAGGAGTGTGGCGGATCCGGTCAACTGCCTGGTCCTCCAGTTGGAGGCCTCATTCAGCTTCTGGTATAGGTATACCAGAATAGCTGACCCCAGTTCCACTGGTGAACGGTAGTCAAGTCCATGAAGTAGCGGAGGTATGTCACGTCGACGTATCTTGCACTCTTATACACAAAGAGTGCAGTGCTCACCAAAAACATAAACCAGCACCGGAGAGCGCAGGCACGGTGATACTTCATAAATAGGCCGTTCTCCACATCCTCGGATTCGACTGCCGCCACCAAGTGGTGCTCATAATAAATACTCAATATGGAGAACCGGATATGAGGCCCATTTGTCGTCCGACACTCAAAATCAGCCATATTTGGCTCCATACCCAGATAGATCGTTTTCCACTCGATCGCATCGACCCTCTGATTGAGAAGCTTTTGAATGTAGTAGAGCAAGTAGAAACAACCTTTGATGTAGCCTCGGAACTTGGTTTTGCAAAAAATCTCTTTGAGGAAGTGTTGATGGTGATTTAGGTTAAATGAATTAGGGGGAGGGGCTGTTTTGCTAAATCTGCAAAACGTGCAGTATTTCGGAAATGCACTTCTGAAATACTGTTTTCGGAAATGCATTTCCGAAATAATACAAATTTTGAAAAAAAAGCGCTTTCGGAGATGTATCTCCGAAAACAACATTTTTTTGCATTTCGGAAATGCATTTCCGAAACAGAGGCATTTTGGGGTTTTCACGAGGGGTCACCAAGAAAATAGAGGGGTGGATAAAGAAATTTCCAAATATTAACGGACAACCTAGTGGGTAGATTGATGGTTCCTCTTGCATTTATGTAGAGGACCTTTATGATTAGTTTTTAATGCTTCCACCTTGAGATTTAGTGTTATGTGTGTTAGAGATATTAGACCTAATCCAAGTTGTGTAACCTAAGCCCAAGCTTAATTAGGGTTTGTTAGCCTACTTAGTGTATAAGTTAGGTGTATATAAATAGTCATAGTTTGTATCATTATTTGTACAATTCAAGTCAATAATATAATTCTTATTTCTTTTACTTTATCTCTTTCTCTCCTCACTAAGAGTGCCTCACGCACTAACAAATTGGTATCTAGAGCTTCTGATTACTGTTCTTGATCGTATTTTCAAGAACTTCACGCCAGTGGTCATGTTTCTAGGGAACATAGATCAATCGCTGCAAAGATGAATGGTATTAATGGCATTATGAATTCTCTTTCAATGCTTGACGGCAAGAATTGGATCCGATGGAGAAAACATATGCAATCTATGTTTGGCTTTCATGAAACCCTAGAAGTGGTTACTTCATAGAGGTACATTTGTCTATTGGAAATATTATGCAAATAAAATGAACAAGATAATATAAAAATGAAATGCAACCCAACCAATCAAACATAAACAAAAATGATATAACATAAAAATGGTGCAAGTTATTTGAATGGTTTTGATTCTTGAAAGAAATTTGATTTAAAAAAGGGTCAAGTTACTTAATTAAATCAAAAAAATAACCAAGTGGAGTGACATTTTATATTTAGCAAAATTAATTAAAAATAAATTGAAATGATTTTTTTATTGAATTTTGAAAAATTTGAAAATAAAATGGTGGGTGCATTGATTAAAAAGGATCTGAAATTAAGAGAAAGTAAACCCAATGCAATATAAGGTCCATGTTGAATTAAGTGGATCCTGATTGACAGACGGGCTTCTGAATTTCACAAAAATTTAAAAAATAATAAATTATATATAAAAAAAGAAAAATTATGTATAATTTATATTATTATCTTTCATTAATTATATAAAAAGAAAATTTTAAATAATAATAAAAAAAGAAATGTAATAAATAATAAAGGTATAAATTAAAAAATATTATATTAATATTTATAATTTTAACAATATTTTGTTAATGCCTATAGTAATGAGTAGGTAGTAGTATTATATTGAAAGAAAGAAAAATAGAAAATAGTTATATAGCAATAAATGTTTTGAATGCAAGTAATAATGCGCTACCATGTCTGTCTTAATCACAACAAAAGGATTTAGAAAAGCAATCATCGATAAGGGCAATTACGTAATTAACCATATCCTCTGGCTTTTCTTAATTGTGCATTGAATAATCATTAATGTTATTAATTTCATCAATATTAGTTTCATACACAAGCGCGTATTTATACAACAAGGAAATAGTGTAGACTCCAAATCTAAATCTACCTAGATTTCGACTTCACTTCCAACTGTTTCTCTTTCAAGTCTTCTTCTTTTGTTCTCATTCTCTTGACAATTTGTAAGTTGTTTCTTACTCTCAGTATGTTTTTTTTTTTGAATTGTTTTTATTGATATAAGTTATGCCCCATTTGATGTTTTGGATTTTGTTTGTTTAAAGATTTGAAATTTGTGCTAATGGGTAGTTTTGGTGATCTGGGTGTTGCTTCTTTTTGTTGGATCTGTTGTGATTTTGAAGGTGATGATTGATTCAAGTGAAGTAAATAATTAGATCTGTGTTGAATTTGTTATGAATTACGCTAGGGTGGCGTGTTGTTTGGAAATTTCATTGCATTTTGTAGTGTTTTGTATGGAATTTGATTCATTGCTTTGAAAGTTTGTGTTTTCATTGCTTGGGTTGATTGAAAGAGAGTGTAAAAGTATAGCTTTAATTTTGCCTTTTTTTCCTTCTTTTTCACAGTGTTAATGGCTCTGTTGCACAACACCTCTGAAAAAAGTTGTGTCTGTATTGATGGCTGAAACTACACTTGTAATTATGTTAAATTAATTAATTTTTTCAAATTCTTACTGGTATCGATGTGTTAGTGTCCGATGTGTCGATGTCCGTACTTTAGTAAGTTAATGGTTAGATTTATATTCTGTAATTCACTGGTAAATGATAAAATGAATTGATTTTTTTTTTTTTTTACTTGAGCAAATGAATCAAGAAAATACTACAAGTATGTTGCTAAATGTTTTGACTTTTTTTATGGTCTTTGAAGTCGAAGGTTATTTTGTTTATTATGAGACTAACAGCTTTTGAAGAATTCCATGTTTTAGTTTTAGTTTATGTGATTATTGAGTGAAAAGGAAATGTTTTTTGATTATATTTTTCAGTAGTTCTAATTTGTATTTGTTATCGGCAATTTTTGTTATTGTAGAAGTTGGTTGATATGACTACGCACACCCCAAAAAATATCCTGATTACCGGGGCAGCTGGATTCATTGCATCTCATGTTGCCAACCGGCTTATCCGGAAGTATCCCGACTACAAAATTGTTGTTCTCGACAAACTCGATTACTGTTCGAATCTGAAGAATTTACTTCCTTCAAAATCGGCCCCCAACTTCAAGTTCGTGAAGGGGGACATTGGAAGTGCCGACCTTGTTAACTATCTTCTCATCACTGAGGCGATTGACACGATTATGCATTTTGCTGCTCAAACTCATGTTGACAACTCTTTCGGTAATAGTTTTGAGTTCACCAAGAACAACATATATGGTACTCATGTGTTGTTAGAAGCCTGCAAGGTAACTGGCCAGATTAAAAGATTCATCCATGTAAGCACTGATGAGGTCTATGGAGAGACCGATGAGGATGCTGTTGTTGGAAACCACGAGGCTTCTCAGCTACTTCCGACAAATCCGTACTCTGCAACAAAAGCTGGGGCGGAAATGCTTGTCATGGCATATGGTAGGTCGTATGGATTACCCGTGATCACAACACGTGGAAACAACGTCTACGGCCCGAATCAGTTTCCTGAAAAGTTAATTCCAAAGTTCATCCTCTTGGCATTGCAAGGCAAAGTTCTTCCGATTCACGGTGATGGTTCGAATGTGAGGAGTTATTTGTATTGTGAAGATGTCGCAGAGGCTTTTGAAGTTATCCTTCACAAGGGAGAGGTTGGACATGTTTACAATATTGGGACTAAGAAGGAAAGGAGAGTTATCGATGTAGCTACCGATTTATGCAGACTCTTCTCGAAGGATCCAGAGACTAGTATTAAGTTTGTAGAGAACAGACCGTTTAATGATCAGAGATACTTTCTTGATGACCAAAAGTTGAAGAATTTGGGCTGGGCGGAGAGAACTACTTGGGAAGAAGGCTTGAAGAAAACCATGGATTGGTATATCAACAATCCCGATTGGTGGGGTGATGTGAGTGGTGCATTGCTCCCTCATCCGATGCTGGTGATGCCTGGTGGCATGGAGGAGAGACATTTCAATGGATCTGAAGACGAAAAGTCGGCATCATATGTCACAAATACGAATACTCGAATGTTGGTTCCAACAACCAAGAACGTTGGCTCTTCGCAGAAACATCCTCTCAAGTTCTTGATCTATGGAAGGACGGGTTGGATTGGGGGTTTACTGGGAAAATTGTGTGAGAAACAAGGGATTCCTTATGAGTATGGAAAAGGACGCCTTGAGGATCGCTCATCACTCGTGGCTGATATTCAAAACGTGAAACCCACTCATATTTTCAATGCAGCAGGAGTTACCGGAAGACCTAATGTTGATTGGTGTGAATCTCATAAAACAGAAACAATCCGCGTCAACGTTGCTGGTACTTTAACATTGGCTGATGTCAGCAGAGAGCATAACCTTTTGATGATAAACTATGCTACCGGGTGCATATTCGAGTACGATGAAGCTCATCCTGAAGGTTCAGGCATTGGTTTTAAGGAGGAAGATACTCCTAACTTCAGCGGTTCTTTCTATTCCAAAACTAAGGCTATGGTGAGTTAGCTAACATCTGTTATGTTTTTTTTCCTGAAATAGTAAGAACCTATGGAACAGATCTTGTTCAAGTTAGGTCGTTTTCCATTACAATGTTTATTGATTATGAATATGAATATCTCTATATAACCTGTGAATGTTTCTTAGGTTGAAGAGCTCTTGAAAGACTATGACAATGTATGCACTCTCAGAGTTCGCATGCCGATTTCATCCGACCTAAGCAATCCACGCAATTTCATCACCAAGATTTCACGATACAACAAAGTCGTTAACATTCCAAACAGCATGACTATTTTGGATGAACTTCTTCCCATTTCAATCGAGATGGCTAAGAGGAACCTAAGAGGTATCTGGAACTTCACAAATCCTGGTGCAGTGAGCCACAACGAGATTCTCGAGATGTACAGGGATTACATCGATCCAAATTTCAAGTGGCTTAACTTCACACTTGAAGAACAAGCCAAGGTGATAGTTGCTGCCAGAAGCAACAATGAAATGGATGCATCCAAGCTGAAGAATGAGTTTCCAGAATTGCTTTCCATCAAAGAATCACTTATCAAGTATGTCTTTGAGCCCAACAAGAAAAGTGCCTAAAACATAGTTTCACATTTCAGGATATTATTTGCTACTAAATTTTTGTGTTTGGCTACTTACATTATCACTCATGATTTCATTGTTATCTCCATACTGTTATTGTGTTTAGAGGATGATATTTATAAGTATTATAATTTGGGGTTAGTCATGGTTTCTAAATAAAGATTCATGAAGCTTTAGTATAATTTTTATTGTACTATTTTAAGAGCATTCATAGGGTTTTATTACCCTGTAAGCTTTTTATTGTATTCTTTTATTTTATTCATATATATCTTATTTTGTGACTTATGCTTGTGACATGTGTTTTTAGTTATTTTGGGGGACAAACTTAACATGTGTTAGACTTATAGCCTAAGAAAAGCTTGAGTCTTGAACTCAAAAATAATTAAGGAATATAATAGAGAATAGAGAGATTGATTAGAGACTATCTTTCGGAATTTACTAGATGTATTAATTAGAATGAAAAATGAATTACAAACTGTTTATATTTCCTAACTACCAAAACCAATTATATTATTAGCTATAAAAGAATGTCTAACTGAATTAACAATGTTAGCAATCTTTGGATATGAGGAAAATCAGTAATATCCTAATCCTAATCAGAGGTAACAATATTTAAGAATGTCACCGGTTGATGTAGAATCACAAGTAAGGAATGAGATATGAGTACATAGAGGAAAAGTTGATTCCATAATGGTTGCATTTTCTTAGTGCCTCAAATGTCTATAAAAAGGACAAGTTGGTTACAAGTCAACCAATCATTGGCAATAGATAATAACAAATTTGACACCTCATCATTCTAGGATTCCAAATTATAAATTTAGGGAAAACGACAAAATAAAGAAAAGACAATTTTATAGAATCCTTAAATCCTTATGACAACCTTCCCCTTAAGCATACCCATGTCTTCATGGGTGAAAATCTTGAAATTTTTCAATAAATAATTATAAAATTTTCAAGTAGCTTGATTAGGAGGAAGATTCTTCCATTGAACCAAAACCTTGGTGGCTGCCATGCGCCCTCGTTTGACCATATTTCTACCAAAATATTGACATGAATTCTGCCAACATGATTACTAGGAGCAGGTAGGTTTTGAACCGGTTGAATTTGTGGATTTGGACAAAGCTTTAATTGAGAAACATGAAATACATTATGAATGGCAACAGAACGAGGAAGTTGTAATTTGTACGCAGTAGCTCAATGCGGTCTACAACTTGAAACGAGCCATAAAACTTTGGTAAAAGTTTATGAAAACCATGTGATTTCATAGACAGTTGCCGATATGGATGAAGCTTGAGATACACGTAGTCCCCTATATAAAAAACACGGCCAATTCAATATTTGTTATCCTGTTGTGTCATCCGGTTCTGAGAACGAAGGAGATGAAATTTGAACATTTTAATTGCGTCTTCTCTTGCCATCAATGATCTGTCCACAGTCAGAGTTGTAGAAGAATCAGGAAGATAAGGTAAATGTATTGGTTAAACGGGGTGGTGTGGATGGAAGAATGGTAGTTAGTGTTATACCACCATTCAGCCAAAGAAAGCCTTTTTTACCACTGTTTTTTTGGTTGATCTGAGCACATGCTTCTCAAGTAAGTTTTTAAACATTTATTCACAATCTCAATTTGGCCATTCGATTGAGGATGGTAAGCAGAAGATTTGTGTAGTGCGACTCCTTGAAGTTTGAAAAATTCATGCTAAAAAGTACTTAGAAAAACAGGATCCATGTCGCTAGTGATTGACTAAGGAAGTCCATGCAATTTGAAAATATTATCTATAAATACTTGTGCCACATCAAGAGCACTATACAGATGAGATAAAGCCATAAAGTGGGCATATTTGCTAAGCCTATCAACTACAACAAATATCACTTGCTTAGTTGAAGAATTTGGAAGACCCTCCACAAAATCCATGGTATTATGAGTCCATATTTGATTTGGAATAGGAAGGGGCTGTAAGAGTCTAGGATAAGCAGCAACGTCAGGTACTTTTTTTTTTTTTTACAAATGCCACAATTTTTTATAAAAGTGACAATATCTTTGGTCATGCCCTTCCAATAGAAAAGCGATTTCACCCTACTGTTAGTCACGTCTCTACCCGAATGACCCCCAACAGCTGAATTATGTAACCACTGCATAATGGTTTCTTTGATAGCAGGAGCCAATGACCAACTTGCATTGCTCAAAACCAATGCTAATAGTTCTGACCTGTCCTTCCTAGAAGTGCTACAAGCACTCTTTTTAGAACTCTCTCCATCACTCATTTCTCTTAAACATAATATTTGTAATAATTAATAAATTATTATTTGCTCATACTTTTATGAATTGTCCATTCAATTACTTGCGGAAAAATAACCTAGCATTTTAGAGGAAAAAAAATTAATGTAAAATAACCCATCCAAAACTTTAGTAAAAAACTTCTGAAACTACTTTTAAAAAAAAAAAAAGACCATCGAATACTACTATTCTTTCTTACAAGGCCATCCAAAACTACTTGTCCACAACATCATCAAGTAACTATGAAATTATTGGCTAGAGAAATATACCAAATGACTACATTACAAGGAATTACGAGACTAAAAATGGCTAAATTATTTATTTCTCAACATGAGGAAGCAGCATTGCTCGGATGAATCGAACTATGAAGCTAGAGTTGCAAAAGCAATTAATCTTATAACTCTCAGAAACTCAGTTTTTACGAGAAGATTCAAGCGCAAGTTTCTTCAGAAACTCAGCAACTTCATCAGGTGATGGAAGTGTAAAGCGAGCATTTGTTTGAGTTCTGCCAACAGCGCATGAGAAGTAATTCTCTTTCTTGAGGTCAAGGACATTCCAAGTGATCTTTTCGGGAGCTGGCTTTCGTGCTGCTCGGCTGAAAATATTAGTTGTTTTCTTCGGTGAATTTGAGACAGGTCGTTGTCCCTTGTTTTGATTTGTTGACTTGAATCCATTTTTAACCGATGGGATCTTCGAAGGTGATACCTTCTCATTAGCAAACTTAGTTGCTTCTGTTAACTTGCTTCTTTGAAGACTCGCACCAAAACAGGAAGGCTCTGGCTCAAAAAAGTCGTATATATCTTCATCCTGATGTGATCAATTATGTTAAATTCAAATGTGTATGCAAGAAAGTGCTAATCAATCTTGAATTATATGGAAAGAATGCAATAACGAATTTCATATATGCAATCATGCTTGATAAGAGCACTTTCTCTTGTTAGACTGATAAACATACATATCGAATGAAAATTTATATCACCTTTGCCAGAAAATGTCCTATACACAGAACATAATCAATAGGTGTTGTCATGGATTTACAGTGAACTATCTCCCCCAAGATGCGGTCAACAGCTGCTCCCTGATGAAATTAATATTTTTTTTTGCAAACGTTTAAATCACTATGAAAATTTTCATGTCAAAACCTAACGAACTAAACTCAGTCATTAGAAAAGGGTCTAACCTTTGTAACACCAGCAGCTCGGACCTCAACTGATCGGCTCCCTTGAACGACTTCAACTGATGCATTTGAAATTGGACCTGTGCAAAGATGTTGTAGCAAGTCTCTTGCTTGAAGTTTTCCAAACTCAACATCTACGATCACGTGATAGAGAATTTGTAACTAGAGAGAAACAATATACAGATGAAAACCAATTCATGTTAAAAACAGCTTATGTACCTGCATGTCGGTAGTTCCATACAAGTGAAGCTTCCCTTTCTTCAAAATGTGAGCGAGGTGTTCTTTCAGTAAAGTACTCAAAAATTTGCTGAAAAATACAGAAGCACTAATGTAAGTAAATATGAAAGGCAAAGGGACAATCAGAACTCAAAAAATAAAACTTCAAATAAGAACCTTCACGCTGTCAACCCATTCCATATTCAGTTGTTCTGGCATTGTGGTCATCCATTCTCCATTTGAAGAGTTCAAAAACATCCCATTCTCCGCTGCTAGCCAAGTGTCATATTCTTTAAAATTCTGTAATGACCATAAGTTAGAAATGGACCGAGTAATTTGCAAAGACCGAAGTAATGTATAGAGAATTACTTCATCTAGAATTGTTCTATCACTTCCACTAAGCACGACAACTGTAGTATTTGGGTCACTGCAAAGTTTTGTCAACGGTAGTTTCAGTTCTGGATGCACCGAGAGTTCCATTTCTTTCAGCTGATCACCTTTTTTCTCAACTGGTTCAGTTAATGTTCCATTAAATCCCTACAGTGTATATATCATCAATGTCAAGATAAGCTATTAACTAATACAAATTTATGATAAATAGTACAGTTCATGATTAATTAGGAATGAAACATCGTTAAACAACAGAGTCAAAAAGTAATTTAAGAATTTTTGAATGGTTAGTTGGATCTCAAAAGAAAATAAGACTGTCAACACATCCCCTTTTACCCTTAGGACTAGACATATAGAACGTGATCAATGGATCTAAGATAAACTCTGATAACATCTTCAAATTTTGGTTTGATCTAATTCAGCTTTTCAAAACCGGCTTGTATATTGAGAGATGTCTCCCGTTTATAAACTATGAAGCCCAATTACTTGAACAAAGATGGAGATACGTGGAAATTTTAAAATTCAAGATAGGATATGGCCAAGATACTTTAATAAGAAATAAATTTAATATTGAATATATAAATGTACAATATATAAACATAACTAAAAAAGATAACATATAAACATTCACATTACTGAAAATGATCAAAGCGAGCGACAAAACAGCAGACGTGAATAAAAAGAAAGTAAGAAACGCAGGGATGTGTATAAACGGAATCTCAGTAGAGAGGAAAAAAACATTCAGAGAAGAGATGAAACAGAGAACACCAAAAGAGATAAATAAAACTAAAAGGATGAATGGAGGCTGTAAGAACCGGAACTGAGAAACAGAAGGATGAATGGACAAATTTGTTATTGTGAAGGTGAAGGAGGTTGTGGTGTGATGAAAGAATGTATAGAAACAAAATCCGAGAGAACTGCGAATTAGAGAAAACAAAGCAAAACCGTGAGGGAAATGAAGGGCAGGACTAGAAAAAGTGAAAGTGTGACCGCTGGAAGTGAAGGACGTGTGTCTGACCACTGGGAATGAAGGGATGAAGGTGAACGGCATGGAAGGTTCGCACGGAAGTGAGAAGAAGAAAGAATATGTAGTTAACCACTTTGAAAAGAAGAAATGATCCATATCAGATTATTGGCTTTCAAGTTTTTTTTTTTTTTTAACTAAGCGTTTTAGGTTTTTTAACAAAGGCTTTTCAGTTTCTGTTTAACAAGATTTTAAAAAAATTTATTGAAAAATGTATCCTGCACCGCTATCCGGACGAGCCATCCGTTTCCCGTGCACATATACGACGTATTCCAAATGTATTACCGGCCACATTTTCAAAAATAAAATTTATTTACCGGATACTTCCTCAATACGTATCGGGATGTATCAAGCACGTACCAATGTCGGACGCGTGTCACACACCGATACTTTGGCAATTTTGGAGCATCAGTGGCTTCACAGCTTATAAATACTTTTTCAAGTGATATCAACATCAAATGTGACACTCTCAACAAGTCCATATTTTTTTTTAAAACAAAAAAGTGTTTTACTGTCTTTCTAAAGTATAGTAGGAAACATTTAAACAAGTACTAAAATACTTGAAGAAAACAAAAGAGTTTAAAAGGTTTCCCCAAAAATAAGTACTCAAAGAAGTCATATGCTTTATGATAAGACAGCATACCAAAATAAGTAGCCGATTGGTTGACGTCATATATTGTTCAATTGCCTCGTCGGCCGGGAGCCGTGGTGGAATTTGCTTTGTCCTCAGTTGTGCTTCAACAACAGTATCATTCAGATCACTGCAAATATTTAAAGATAAGGATAGTCTATTGTAGATCAAATTTGAAGTTTTTAAGTAAGGCATCTATTTGGGCTCAAAATCAAAATCAGGCATGCACATGTCTCTCTATTATTCCTTTAAGTACCAACTCTACAAGTAAATAACCATCATATTTATCAAAAATTTATATGCATAGTTTTACGGGATTTTCCAAAGACAACATAAGCCTTAAGATACACTCAAAGAGAGGACTTTTATTGAGAAAATGAACCATATAGCTACCAGTAATATTTAAGAAAGCCTCCAGACTTACAATTTAGAGTCTTAACTGCAGACCAAATTATGAATCACAAGTACAAATTTAACAGGCTCTAATAAGATACATCATCCTCATTATATACCAACAATTTATAATGTATAAGAGCAGATATTGAGAATACTAATATAGCTTACTTTACAAAAGTTTCTGCCCACTGCTGTGCAGTGTGTGTTGTTACATGATGAAAGTTATGCCTGTGTCTCTTCTCTCTCTCTGCAGATGGCATGTTCAGAGCTTTGGAAATTGCTTCAGCAACTTTTGTGATGTTCCAAGGGTTGACCAGAAGTGCCCCAGCACCAAGAGATTGAGCAGCACCAGCGAACTGCAAGAATACCAAATGTCAGATGTTAGATCAAGAGAGTACATGTCCAATGAAAATAACAATTGTGCATCATCCCATCAGTTAGCTTATAACAAACCAACTAGTTTATCAGTCATCCGCAATTGACTAGCTTATTTGCTAGTTGCTACCCACTACTTTATGCCAATCAAAGCCCAATATAGACCAAATAAAGATATTAATATAAAAGATAATTATAGAAATAAGTTGTAATTACTTCACTAAGAATGAGAACCCCCTTCTTTTTTTCCTGGCAGGCCACAAACTCGTAACTGACAAGATTCATTCCATCCCTCAAAGACGTGACAAGTGCTACATCTGGATAAGAAAGAGAGAATGAATATGCAATAAGCAGGAAATTCCTAATAATTTTTTTGAATATAGCAACAAACAAATTTAACACTTAAAAGACAATTGAGAATTCAGGGAAATATGAATAAAATAGGATTTAATAGTCTTGAGGCTGAATTACTGACAAATTAACAAGTTTGACAAAAATAAATAGCAAATCTATGTATTAGACGTCAAGGAAAAACAACAAAGTCTGCAAAGAATGTATTGCATTCTTTTCTATTTTTTTTTAAAGTCATACTGATCAAATCAAGATTATTAAAGATGTTTGTAGGAGCACCTATTGAACAAGATTATTATCCGTGATACTTATTCAACAAGAGCCCCAAACAAAGTATTTTCCTTTTTTGGCGAATAAGTATGCTTTGAAAAGCACAAAAATTGACATCCAAAACACAGGCTATGTTTGCACATACTAAATATTGGTAAATTTCAAAATAATATCAAAAGTCATTCACAAGATACATTATTCAAAGGGAAAAAAATTCTCATAGAACATAAATTTTACCTGTAACAGCGTACAAAGCACATAGTCCATAAAAGTCAAGAGTGCGATCCTACAGATATACCAAGATTAATTTATAGCACATTCTTTAAGCCATCTAGCATGTAAGTTTGATTAATAATAAATATAAGACATAGAATGCAGCAGTTAATGTAGCATTTGGAAGTTTGAAATAGGTTTTGTGAATTCAGAAATTCAATTGATTCTTTTTTATTAGCAATTCATTCTTTTTCTTTCATTTCCTCAAGAACCTATTAGATACTGTGCACATATTACCATAGAAAGGAACAAACTTATATGCATCAGTACTAATGATTAGATGATTTCGGATATTTAACTAAGATTGACAGAAAGGTAAAGTATGGTATATAGGATGGAGAAATTAGCATCCTTATAACGATCATTAGATGGCGATCTTTATAAAAACGAACCAGGTGATGTATAGGAACAGCAGTCAGTGATCCAAATCTGCCATTGATGCGACCAACAATTTCATGAACCTGGCTTGTAAGCTTTTGATCTGTAAATATGCAAGAAATACGAAATAAGAAAATGTGACATATGACAGTTGTTGAAGATATAAAATATTTTTAGGCTTCCACAAAACAGCCTAAATTAATAAGACAGCGATTAGGATTTTGATCCTTGCCCCTACCTAATAGCTTAAGCTTTAAGGAAAGCATGTACTCAACAAAAAATCAAAAAGGAATATCTTTATACATGAACTTGAAAATACAATCAAATATCAGCCTATACACCCTACTTTATAAGTGAAAAGACTTTATTTTTGTTTGTCCAACAACATAGTGTAATACAAACAAGAAACGGAAAATATAAAAGAAAGCGTATCTTCGAGTTGTCAAAAGTCAAAGCAACAGGGAAAAATTGAAACATCATAGATTATTTACTACTGGAATTATTAAGGAAATGGAATCATATAAGTAGAACATACACTCGGGAACATCTGTTCTTGTTGGCACAGCAATTTGAAGCAGAACTACTTTATCTCGCCAATCAGCATTCTCTTCCAAGAATTTTTCAAAAGCTAGAAGTTTTTGAGGAATTCCTTTAATCATATCAAGGCGATCAACACCTAACATTACCTGTCAAGCCAGAAAAATGATTAGGTGAGGTCAGATGATAGAACCAATTAAAGTAGCATTTGACTTGAGCAGAAGAAAAAACACAAATACAACTTCTGTAGTGAAAACATCCTTATAACAAAGTCACTTCTGTAGTAATGTCCAATTTTATTGAAAGAGTACAATGTGAAACTAGATAAAAAATATTAAAATAAAAAAGTCAATTAATCTTTATATTTGTCAAATGCAAGTGTGGAGCTGTGAAAACTCTAATGAGGAGAAGATCAACAGGCATACGCTCCGGTCAGAAAAGCAGATGAAACAAAATATCATCTGATTAAAAGTGGTAGGGATAAAATGATACTAGTAACTTCCACTAGAGAAGACCATGGTCTAAATAGTTGGAAAATATGGTTTTTGATAGAAAAATAAAGGAATAATTTGATGCGTGTAGTTAATCTCGTGCAGTGGGATAAGGCTGGATTTTTTTGGTTATATTAATATGAGAAAGACACAACAAGCAACTAGTTCATAACAGGTAAACATCACAAAGATGCACATGCAGCAAATATTCTCCAAAACAAGTTAAACTGGCTCTATCAAGTGAGTTATAAGTTGAAAGCAGAAGCCCCATAACCAAATAGTGATAAAATAGCATAGTGCATTAATTGTGTGGTGTATGGATGAAAGAATATAAGGTCATGTTGCATTTTCCCATATTTTATTAGACAATAGATTACAGGATGATCAAGCAACAGTCGTCTTGGCCTTGATGTCTTTGTTTTTCTCGCTTTCCTTTCTGTCAATCTAATTTTAATTCAAATGGAACCAACTTACTCCGGTGGACAACATCACCTCCTTTCCCATTTATAATCCTTAATAGTTTTTATGTTTTCCAAAATTGTCATGACTCTAATCTATAATTTGTAATAGGAAGAAATAACATTAAAAATCTGAATTACCTTCGAAATCCATAGGACAACCATGCACTGAATACAATTAGATTACTAACCACAAAAGCAGTTAATGCAAAGTAAAAGGAATACCTTTCTGCCTTTAAATCTTTCTTGTAAGTCTTTGATGGGACCTTGAACATCAGAAGAGCCGAGTGCACGTATAAATCGATCTGAGTCTATACCAATTGGAAACTGACATGCAAGAGAAAAAGAAATAAATAAGTAGTTCTTATTTTAATCCCATGTTAATTGCTTACGTCCTAAAAACAACAGTTTCATTCAATATGTTTTAAGCCATTTTATTTTCAAAATCTTTGAAAGTATCAATAAGATTAGAAAACAATCGTGACCACGTACTGCAGCAACTCGGGTCATTTTCCCTTGATCTTCAACCCCTTCTGGTGTTGCCTCAAGTCCGAGAATACGAGTACATGCACTAACAAAGTGTCGTGCATAATCATAGGTGTGAAAACTGCTCAAAAAAATTATACTTATCCAAGTCAGAAACAATGGCAATAATATAAGAGATAATGAAAGTGATTAAACTATAAAGGAAAATCACAAAGCTTAGGACAACATATAAAAGAAAAATCACAAAGCTTAGAACACCATATAAAGGAAAAATCACAAAGCTTAGAACCCACTAAATATTACATGAGTGAAATTTATTTTTTCCTCCATTATAATATCTCCCCTCATCGAGCCAAACACAATGCATTAAAAATCCTCCCCGTCCCTCCATTAAAAAAATTCCTCTCTTCTTTTCCTTCAAGTTGAATAAAACATACCCTAAAACTCACTTCTTTGTAAGTAATTAGGCTAGACAAAATATAGTTCCCGTACATCTCTAGCCTCTATCTTTAGTTGAAAGGAATTTGTTTTCTAACAACTGTAGTTTTGTTAGATGAATCAACGCCACTTCATAAGCTGATTATGGCTTGATTAAGCAATGAATTTATCCCATGTAAGAAATCCACTCATTGACAGATAAGAATACCCTAAATATTATGAATGCACAATTTCCCTTTCCCAAAAATATAGGGGTAACATGAAAATGTCTTATTACTAAATCAGCATGCCCATATTAAACATATCCCCTAATGAAATAAATGAATAGAAAATAAAGTTAGAGCAAGAAAATAATTTTTGCCTAAATGCAGAGTCAAATTGCAACTTACCCAACCAAGTCAGCAGCAAGAACTGCACGCAGGAGCTCTGTGCGAGATGGCAGAGTCCTATGAATTTCAGAAGATGGAAAGGGGGTATGGAGAAACCAGCCAACTTTCATTTTGTTGTTAAATTTCTTTAAGCATTGTGGTAGAAACATAAGATGGTAATCATGGCACCAAACAATATCTCCCTCTTCATATACCTCGTTTACAACATCAGCAAACATTTGGTTTGCCACCTGGTACGATTCAAACTGAGATTGAAAACCACGAGTTGTTGCTAGACGGTCTTCTTGCGGAAGTCCAAGATAATGAAAAAGGGGCCACAAAATATTATTGCAATAGCCATTATAGTACTGATGAACAATCTCTTCAGTAAGAAATACTGGGATACACCTCTGCAACACAAGTAACAAGCAAAAGAAAAATTTTAAGGCCGAAAACACTAAAATTCACTAATGCAACACCACAATGACAAATGTAGAAGTTATTTCTAACATTTTGAGGGAGAAAATATAGTACCTTTTCAGCCAATGCTTCGGTGAGTGTCTTCTGTCCAACTGCGTCTGGCACATTGACTCCGGCCCAACCTATCCACCTCGCTTCAAACTCCTTCACACCTTTATGAAAAAACGTAGTCTCGTTAGAAACCTCTGTCAGCTAGGGGCCAAATCATGGTTTTAAATTACAGATGCTGTTGTAGTTGCAGTAAACGTCACACTACGCTGCAAACCAAATGATATTGCGGCAAAATGTAAAATGCAGGCAAATGTGGCCACAATTGGAGTTGAAATGACGTTGCGGAGACCTCTAAAACCTATATTTTGCTGCCACAATTGTGTTTGTGAACAACAATTTAGATATATGGGCCAAATTCATTTCAAAATGCAACAGAACTTACTATGAAACTCATCTTAAAAAACCAATAACAGTTAAATTCATATGCAAATTTCAAACCAGATAATAAAAAAAAAAACGAAAAAACACAAGAACAGATACTTAAATACCAATAACCATTCACCACATACCTAAAAGAGCGCTCACCAAGCCGCCAGCACTGATCTCCAACGACCAAGAATCCTCCCCTTTCCTAACAGCAGAAACTGGCAGTCTATTAGCCACAACCAAAAGCCGTTGTCGAAAAGGCTTTCCATCTTCCCTTTTATATCCATTACTAAGAGCCTTTGCCGCTGCAGCAGCACCTTCCACGAATCGTTCAACAGAGGAAGCACCAGAGTTATTATATTCTTTTAAGCATATGTCATGCTCAAAAGGTTCAGTAACCACATGTTTATTGTTATTCATGCTATTACAATTATTATTATTACTATGATTACTACTATTATTGATATTGTTATTATTAATAAGAACACTTTCGGGAGATGATGATCCCTTGCTGCTTTTGATTAATTTTTTTCCTCTCAATGGTCGTTCAACACTACCTGGACAACTGTTATAATCACCATTATACTTGTTGTTCCCAGGCATATGGTCGCTCTGGAATCCAACCATGGCTGGATATCAATATCTTTAATAGCTAATTTCCTTCTCCTGCATATTAAACACCGCAATTCAGGTCGATATATAAAGCAGAGTATAACAGTAGTAAAAGGGAAAATGGTTGATAATAATTATCAAACATGTTTGATGGCTACAAATAAATTGGAAATCACACATTCCAAAGCTTACCTATGAAAAAGGAATCAAGCGTATCGAAAGTGTAGTACATTGAAAAAAGAGAGGAAGCGCTAAAAGATGTAAATGCTGAGGAGCGCAATGATGAAAATAACGAAAACTGTGCATCTGATAGAACGAGTTAATAAAATCAGTGAAAGGGGTTAAAAGTACAGCTCAGGGTGAGGGGAGACCTCGAAAATCAGCTGACGCTGAAAGCAAAGAAAGAGACTAGTCTTGTTCAATACGATAATTAACAGCTGGGTGTGTATTTATGTAGAGAGTGAAAATATGCAGGAATCTCAATGGCAGAGAATTGATAAAGTCAGAGAAGAAAAGGAGTGAAATGCAGTAGAATCCTCGTGTAAGCTTTATAAGGCACCCCAAACCTCAATACCATGCAACTCACACCCAATTTTGTTGTTTTGTAAAATGAAAAGAGGAAAAATTATTTTTTCAACCTAAATTTATATAAAGGTAATTAAATTTTATTTAAAATGTTTCTTCTAAATTCATTTAATACTTTATTCTCTTTTTATATTTTTCTAACCATCATTAACATAGTATACTTATTAAGAAAATATTTTTTTCTATATTTAAATGAAGTGTTTGTAATATTTATTTATTTATTTATAATTTATTTTAGTTTGCGAAAAATTATAAAGAAAATTATTTTGTAAAATTAAAATTATATTTTAAATTGTATTTGATATTTAAAAAAATTTAAAATTCCATAATTCTCCCTGTACTTCCAACTTTATTGAAGAGAAACTCTTACCCTACTTGGTTTTTTTTACTTAAGTAAATAGACAAAATCAGAAATCAGAAGGTATAGTTTAAATTTCGCCAAATAACTGAGAGAATAAAGATATAATAAGATATTCACTTATTGAAAACCTTCTAACAACCAATGATAGAATTGCTCCATGTCATGCATTTTAATAGTACTATATGAATAGTCTAATTAAAATCATATCGTTTAAATTTTAACGGCCTTTTGAACCACCAATGAACTGTCCATTGTTAGACATATAAATAGTTCTATGAATAATATAAGTGGATCCTATAGTATTTTTGAATTTAGTTGGATATTAGTATTTTTATTTTTATTCAATTAAATATTATCATTTAATAACACATCATTTTTTATTATTATTTTATTTTAAAATAAATTAAAATTTTAAATCAATTTATATTAAAGATAGTGATATCCAATTACTTAGATTAATTAAAATTATATATATATATATATATATATATATATATATATATATATATATATATATATATATATATATATATATATATATATATATATATATATATATATATATATATATATATATATATATATATATATATATATATGTGTGTCACAATTTAATTTAACACTAAATTTCAACGGTTAATTTTGATGAATTTTCTTTGGATATTAAAAGGTTATTTAAAAAAAAATTAGAATCTCTTTTTATAAATTTTTAAAAATCTGAAACTAACTTTTATTGAATATCATAACAACTGAAAAAAAAAATAGATTTTGAAAAACATATTAGAATAGCTTTTCAATTTAAAATTTAAAATGATTTTTTAACAAAATAGTTAAGAAATCTTTAAAAAAACATTTTCAAATTAATAAAATGATGGGTATGGTTGTTCAACATTACATGCAAGTTGACTTAAATTATAATAAGTATGTCGGCAATATTTATATATTAAATTTTGATATTTTAAATTAATAATTTTTTTAAAAAAATTATTAAAAAAGAAGAATTAATCTTTTAGTAAATAAAACTATAACAAACACATATGTGAACATTCGCTTTATTAATAATCCGAACCGCAAGAGAACAAAGTGTGCGGTTCGGTTTGGTTTGGTTGGCTTTTAGAAATAAAATCAAACCAAACCAAACTAAAGCAATGCAGTTTGGATTGGTTTGGTTTTTTCTTACAAAAATTTATTGAGCCATACATAGACATATTGATGACAACATAACTTTGTATTTATTCATTTATGTGTTATCAAATAACAACAAAATTCATCATATTTGAATAGCAGTTTTCCATTTAATATAAAAAACTAATATTTGATAAAAGTGGAATAAAAAATATAAATAGTAGTATAAAATAACATCAAAAACATTATAATGAAATAGAAAAAAAAGAGAGATGAAATATTAGAGATGATGAAAAAAAAGAGCAAAAGAGATGCAATTAGATAATAAGAGGAGCATTAAAAACGTAATAGGAAGAGATAACGGTACAATATAAATAATAAGATGGAAAAGAAAGAATTTAAGAGATGAAAAACTAGAAAAGAATATGTGATATATATTTGGAAAGAAGATGAGAAGAATGTGCAATACTTCTAAGAGAGATTTGAAAAGACTTAAACTAAAACCTTAAGTGTGAGGAAGAGAAAATCATTTGTGATCGTAAGACTAAAACATTATAGGTTTAAGTTGGATATAAGTTAATTGAAATTTTGGGGTTGTAACATAATGCGGTTTGGTTTGGTTCGGTTTGTAAAATACAAACCGCAAACCGAACCGAACTGCGTGGTTTGTTAAAAAATGACCCAAACACATTCGAATCAAATGCGGTTTTTTGCAATTTCGATTTGGTTTGGTTCGATTTTGTAGTTTTCTATTGGAGCGGTTTGATTTTGAACATTCCTAATTAATATTATATAGTTTATTCAGACATGGAACTAAAGAACTTCTAATGATGGTGATAAAATTATAGAGCAATTTTCATTAAGATATGAAGTGTAATGCTTTTATTTTGTGACATGGAATTGGTTTATTACATATTATTTATCGTATATGCAAAAGTTCATTTGTTAGTTGATTATATTTTGTTAAGTTGTTACGTTTTCTATTGCAAATTTAGTTTTTTTTTTCTTAAAGCAAAAGAATTCGTCAAGCCACTTCAAGTTCAAATCATTTGAAACAGATCCAAACTCTTGAATTTTATGAGAAAAAATGGAAGATGTAGTGCGCTACTAAACATTACAAATTTAGTCTTTTTAATGACAAATTGATCCTAATTAATTATTATACGTATTTATACCGTGAAACTTAAATTTAACCTTAAATATTTTTTAATCTTTAACTTAATTAAGATCGTAGAATGGATTCGATCCATCAAGTATATCCATTTTATCAGTATTATTTAACAAATCATATTAAGGTTTTAAGTCTCCATTCTCTTTAAGTTTTAACATGAATTTTGCAACTGTTTAATCCTTAAAGATGCAGAGCTAGTCTAGTTCGTCCCATCCACTTTGTCCTGTTTTTTACTGACATTTATAAGCCAGAAATATTTGTTTGTCATCCCTAAACTCAATTAATTCAAGCTAATTGATCTTTATATGTATTGTTTTGATATGTTTGGTTACCTTCTAATAAAATTGATTATTTTATTTATGACCGGTTGTCCTTGAAACTATAATCCATAAGTTTTGAGTTTAAATTTGATTTTTACATCAACTCACTTTTAAAAAAAATATTCAAATATAAATTATTTTACCTTAAACTTATTTTTAGTTATAATCATTTTTACAAAATCCTTTATTCAAAATTAATTTTCTTCATCGTCACTTGTCTAATAAACTAAACTAATATCATACCAATAAACAAATAAAAAATCATTCATAAAATTTAAAGTTAATTAGATTACCCATAAAATTTAAAGTTAATTAAATTAATATTAAATTATTTCGTATTTTCTTCACAATTATATCATATTCGATTTATTTATGTGACGTTTAATATTTATGTATTATTTTGAACAATTCAAATTTATATTATATTTAAAACATGTTATAGTATTTTTTTTAAATAATATAATAGTTACAAATGCATATTATACTAAAAGTAATATACTTTATATATTACAATGATAATATTTATATTAAATATTATGAGATTTTTTATTTTATTTTGTGATGAAAAGATAAATAATAAATAACTCATTAAGATTTGGTAGCACACAATAAATTTAGGATCGAACTCAAATAATATATTTCAAATTTATTTTAATAGTTTTTTTGGCTTGATAATATACATCACAAAGTCCATTAGGATCGGCTCGATTAAGTTCGTGTAATCTATTTTAACAACTCTATCAATATTTTAAATCTCTGTAATTTACCATGTTTCTTTTAGCATAAAGAGATAAATTTTATCCTTTTTAATCTAATAGTTTTTCAAACTGGTCAAATAACTATTAAAATCAATCAAATTTATATCTTCAATTTAGTAAAGAGTACTATAGTCACTAACACACAAGTTAACACACGTGTTAACCTTCATTTTTAAACGCAGCATATGAATATGACCTCTTCCTTCGTTTCTACTGCTAATCACATTCAAATTGTCCACACTTCACACCAAATAAACTAAGAATGATTCTAAATGTTTTTTCTATATGTCACGCCCAAGCATTCATTTTGCACTCTTGTATAGTTCTCTCTTATTTCAATATTTATTTAGATGTTGGAGTGTTAACAACTTATATATCTATTCACCAGAAAATTATGATCACCATATCAAAAACTAGTGCATTAATTATCTCTAACCTTTCATCTATTTATGATTTTATTACACAATAGATTTAAAACAATATTTTGGATTTTTTTTTAGAGTAATATGGTGCAGTTAGCGGTTACCATTAAACTATAGATATATAATAATTGATATCTCTTAATCCAATACTCTATAACATGAGTCTTTTTGTCATTCATAGGAATCTTCTCGACTCAAATAATTAATATTTGAAGTTGCACACAAATATACTTAATTTATACTTAAAAAATACTATAATATATTCTAATATTATTAAAGATAAATAATTTATATTCATTGATATAATAAATAGATAGTTTATGTCCCATGATTCAAAGTCTTAACTTATATACACATAAACCTTAGATGTCCAAAGCCCATTATAATTTAATCCAAATATTATAGGGCCCGGTCATCAGTTAACATTCGCTCAGTTTTGGTACAAAATATGATATTTAAAAATATATCAAATATGATAATAATTTTTTTATCATAAAAATGAGAAAATTAGATTGTTCAATTAACATTAAAACTTTACAACAAAAAATTAAAAGTTAAAATTATGTTAAATTACAATAATAATGAAACAATGATATAGAAATGAGAATCGGATGCATATTTTATACGTTTACTACTTTATCATTTAAAAAGTATTTATACTTAAGAGAAGTTTTAAAACTAAATTTTCTAGACGTGTACAAACAACCACTACTTACAATCACGAGCAAAACCAATAATCAAATATAGGAAGAAAACACCAAAATAAAACTCCAATCGATTTTTTTAAAAAGATAAGAAAAACATGTGACTAGTTGCTCAAAAAGGTCCATTGATTCAGCGAAAAGGCGTCAAAAGTAAATCAAGCAAAGATTTCCAGAATTTTCCTAGCAATATCTTTTTTATTATATTTTGGTGCATTTTATTTTTCTGTCCATAGAAAGGTAAGGGGGGTCGCATTATTGAGTTGCTTCTGCCAGATACGTGAAATCAAACTTCTAAAAGGAATGGACCCTAAGAGCTAAGGTGGACAGGGAAATCCAGTAAATCAAAAACTTGTCATAAATTCAGGTATTATTGTATGGTTACCACATATTTTAAGGACACATTCTAAAATATCACATCTGTCTTTTGAAGTGTGTTTTTAGACAACATTATTTGTGCAAAAAAAAGTGATTTTTGACAAAGTTTGTGTTTTTTTTTTTTCGAATTCGCAAAGACATAATTGGGGTTGGGAAAATTTGAAAAAGGTACTTTATATAATTTTGTGGACTAAAGTGTCACTTTGTTGAGGTCAAGCAATGACCACTTGTTAATGTTAAATTAGATTTCATAACAAATATATTCGTAAGATATTTTAAGAAATTTTTATTCAATAATATTATAATAAAAATTTAAATAGAAGGCTTTATAAAAAAGTTTTAGACATTGATTAAACAAAATAAAAAGTTTAGAAAAGTTATGCATGCAAAAGTGTATGAATTCTAGTGTGCACGATTAACATTAAGTATATAATATTATCATTGGAAGTTTGACTCAGCTTGCTATTAATAGATTAAATGTGCCGTAAGCACACTTTTCTGCTATCAATTAAACAATGTGAGACCAAAAATTACATGAGATCTCAGAGTAAACAAGACATAAGAAGAGGTATATTTGTGAATATAGTTTAAAAATTTATGAATTGGTATCATATTGTAATTGTATATATAAAAATAGTTACAATGTTCATGAATAGAAATGAATCTCTATTTTTATTATTAAAGTACATATTATTTTGATAGTTTTAGTAAATATTATTTTAAAATTTTAATAAATATAATAAAAAATAATAATTTAAACATATAACATAATTAAACACTTTATTTTTTTTAATCAAATGACTAAAATTTTAGCTGAATAAATAGAATGTTATAAATTCCAACTGAACTATTTAGTGTTAAAATTTTATCAAAGGTAAATAAGTAATCTTGTGGGTTCGAACCCGCCTATTTGCAGTTTATGTGCATACAAAAGAACCAAAGTGAGCTGCTTAATAAAATAATTAAATAATTCTATTAAGGTTCTTCATCATTCATGTGTACATGTTTAAATATTAACACATGAGAAAAGTCACTTTCATGGGCACCACCAGAGTATCTGTACCTTACCCTGAAAGTTCTGGTCCAAAAGATTCTACACTCATGCATGATATTTTATTTGACCCTACAATTTCCTTGTTTGCTCTCAATACTAGTAGTCTATAAGGCTATGTTTGGGAGTTTGGAGGGGAGGGGAGGGAAGGCTTCCAAAAACAAAATTTTAAAAAAGTATAGGAAATTATTTGACATTTTTAAAAAAAATGATTTTGTTTAGAATGATAAAAGAGTCATTATAATTAATAAATTTTTAATTTTTATAATACTATAACAACCTAAAAGATATTTGTAAAATTTATGTAAGCCCTTCAAAACCCTCCAAAACCCTTCTACAATACAATTTTTGAGTTCCCCCATTTTATGGGGTTTTTGATGTTATGAATAAACTCAAATCCTCCAAAACCCTCCTACCCAAAATCTTTTTAGCCTTTTCACCCAATTCTTCCTATTTTTTAAAGCCCTCCCCTCCCTTCCCCTCCAAACTCCCAAACATAACCTAAAGATGCATTAGGAATCACTCTCAAGACTTTTATTCTTGCAAGCACCATGTTCTACATCAGGTGCCTTTTTTAACTATAATAATGAAGTATCTTTTTTAAAGTAAACGCAAAATAAAACAGAACATTTAAACTCTACGTAGAATATTAACCTAAAGGGGCAACTTAAAAAAACAGAGGCTTTGAGAAAGTGTAATACACTATAAAATGTTTGTTGAATTATTCTATTACGTCAGCAAGAAGCACACGAGGCATAACACTTAAAAAAGGAGAACCATTTGCACTGACTTTGTATCATCCAATGAGGCATAAGATCCAAAGTTAGATACTTACAACCAGGGGTTTGTTAAAAGTTCAGGACCCACAATCTAGACTGCAACTTGAAGATTTTTTATTTATCGCAAACAGTGAATAATTTCAAGACTTCATCAACTTGACTACAATTCTTCTCAACTTTGATTCTTTAGTGGATGTAAGGAGTTTAAACTCTTCTTGAGGTGTAATCTTAAATGTGTGGTTTTATGCTTGTTTAACAACTTCCAAGAATGTTGTAGTTGGACTGAGAAATCATGGTTTGCCAGACTTATGGGAAAGGTGTTAGTGCTTTGGTTAACATGTGCTGTGAATGTGAATGGTTGTGTAGTATATCTTTCGGCAAGTTCCAACTCACATGGGTTTGTTGTTATTGAAACTTTTGCTTGTAGTCAGAATAAAGATAATTACTAGACCACTAAGATTTAGAGCATGAGTATTCTCGTTATTCTTACCATAATCAACTGAACCAAATTTATTAGCATTCCAAATACAACTGGACAGGTTTTGGATAAATTCAACACATGTTTTGGATAATGATGACATAGAGTTTGACTTAGCAAACACACTAGTGTGTTAAACATTAGTACTAAGAAATTCAAACTTGTCATAATAACTAACTTAGCTTTTATGGAGGATGAGAGAAACCTCATGCATATGCATAACTCTTCTAGGGTCCATCATTCCTGTCATCCACAAACTCTACCACCACATGGGTGCCTGAGTAAGTCACATGTGATACTAAATCTACATAGATGAGAGCAATCTTTAACCTAAAAGCCTGTCTTTATAATATCTATGGACAGAATTCATTTCAACAGCTTCTTTTCATCATGATTCTATAATTATTCATCTTTACTCTTTACTCTTTTCATGCTCCCATTCCCCTCCATATCACTTTAGAAAATGTTTCACCGACTAAAACTCCAAGGTCACAAAGAGAGTTCAAGACACTAATTAAAGGATTTTGAAGCAGTGTTTCTAAATGACGGTTCGCAAAAATGACCACGATAAAACGGTATCAGAAGGTGCCCATACAAATACAGGAAGGATTTTGAAGCAGTGTTCTAAAAGACGGTCGTCGCAAAAATGGCCGCGACAAAAAGGTATCTGAAGGTGCCCATACAAATACAACAAGGATTTGGAAGCAGTGTTCTAAAAGACAGTTATCGCAAAAACGGTCGCGACAAAACGGTATCAGAAGGTGTTGATACAGATACATAGTAAGGATTTTGAAACAGTGTTTTCAAAGACGGTCCTCGTAAAAACTGTCACAACAAAACAGTATCAGAAAGTACCGATACAGATACAATTATTCACTGTTTTTATGATGAAAAATAAATTGTGGTTAATACATGCCATGACGTTTGCAAACAAAACTGCAACACTTGTTTAGACGGAAACCGCGAAAGCCTTTACGCAACCGCAAGGTGTACCCGACAGTTATTTAAAACAAGAAGGTAGTTTTCTAAGGCCCAAAGAAGCAAATTAACAAACACATAGGGGACCACAAACGCATAAAGATATGTCACTACTCGAAAAATGCAAATATACCAATATCCACTAGAATACTATCTCCTGTGAATAATCAAACGAATTTTGACCATAATTGACTTCTAAACTTTCATTCTTCTTTCCACAAGAATAGAATAACGCGTCAACGATTTCTCTTTTCCTATCCACCGAGTAACTTTTTCATTCTACAAATTCTCTAACAAACTAGCATAATTATTATAAACAAAATTTTAATCACCTTATAAATAAGAAACGAACTAAAGGATTTCGAAGCCGCAAACCAAAAACGGAAATTCAGCGAAACTAAAGACGTAGCCGTTTTCAATTTTGAGCTACCGTTTTCGATTTTCCACATGCATCAACTTGTATATATTCAAAAACTTAAAATCAACGTCACGAAATTCAGAATTCAGAATCTAGAACACAGGCAAAATCAAGCGGTTATACAGATCTAATCTAATCAAACAGTTCGTTTCAATTTCAAAATCAAAATCAACCGAGTCAATAATTAACTGCACACAAACACTAATCACAAATAATCAAACAAAAAAGCAAGAAAACTAACCTGAACGAAGCCAATTTTCACGAAGTCTCCACGCTACCGCTTCTTACTTTGTTCCAGAGTTTCGGTACGAATGAACGAAAATGGAGGTTTGGAATTTCGCCACGAGAGAGAAAACTATTCTGTTATTTGGATTGTGAGTTGGGAAAGAAAAGAGAGAAACTGAACGGTTTATATAGAAATGTTAATGAGAGAGAGAGCGAGACAAAGTATCTTAGAGAAGGTGTATTCTTTTTGGCGGGTGGGGGACGAGACCAATCAATTGGAGGGAATTTGTTCTCTTTTTAATATTTCTTTATAAAGTTTAAATTTGAGTGCAAGTGTATACTGGAAAATTGAATGGGCCATATGTAAGATTTTGCTTAAATAGGATTTTTCATCATTTTCATAATTTAAGGATTAACTTTTGGACATGTTAGGCTTTATGTCAAATCTTTTTGACATCATAATTTGGCTTTCTTTGTTTGTCTTAAATTATACAGCAATGCTATGTGTACACTAAAGTGTACACCTACACCGTATTGGCGTATGTACGGACGACACTGTTCATGTACGGACGGTACTATTCACTGTCCGTACATGAACAGTGTAATATTATATTAATATTTTTTTTTACGTTATTTATTTATTTTTTAAAATATTATTTTTTAAAAAATATTATTTTTATATTTTTTAAAAAAATATTTGACAATACCTGCACATTTACTTCCGGATTTACCTGCATTTGAAATTACCTGCGGATTTACCTAAATTTGTAGGTAAATTCGCAGGTAAATCCGCAGGTATTGTCAAATTCGTAGGTAAATTCGCAAGTAAATCCGCAGGTATTGTCAAATCCGTAGGTAAATCCGCAAGTAAAATCCGCAGGTATTATCAAATCCGTAGGTAAATCCGGAAATGAATTCGCAGGTATTATCAAATCCGTAGGTAAATCCGCAGGTATTGTCAAATATTTTTTAAAAAAACATAAAAAAAAAATTTTTTAAAAAAATAATATTTAAAAAAAATGTAAAAAAAAAATTAATATAATATTGCACTGTTCATGTACGGACGGTGAATAGTACTGTCCGTACATGAACAGTACCGTCCGTACATACGGTGTAGGTGTACACTTTGGTGTACAAATAGCATTATTGTAAATTATATATAACTTTAATATTTTTATGATCGAGTTAAAAAATATATTTAATATAATATAAAAAAGAAGTTTTGAGCTATTTTACAAAAGTTATAATTCATTAATGGTTTAAGCACATAAATTAAATGAATATAGAGTTGTAAAAATTAAATAACATAATAGAAAAATAAACATTAATAATTAAAATATATTGTAAAATGACGTATACGTTGAGAACAATATATTTTATTAGAATGACATATAATTTAAAATTGACAGTTTTTAAAATATTAATAAGTTTAATTATAGTTTTGGTCAACATATTTTACATCATTCAAATATTTTTTATTTATTCTCGCATTTTTTGCATTGAAAATTAATGCGTTGTTCGCTTTTTAATAACGTGTAACTTAAATATTCTATTTTTTTTTTTTTTGCCTTTTTCTCACATTTTTGTACAAAAAGTTAATGGTATGACTATCTTTAAATACATGGAATTTGAATATTTTATCTCTAAAATACTACAAAAATTCATATACAATCATTTCATGTGTAAAATGAACACGTACATGTTGTTTAGAGAAAATTCTTTTAGGAAAACTCTTTTGTAAGATATTTTATGAAGTGTAGTGATAATGAATAGTCGTTATATTTAGGGTGCACAAATTTTACACGATTGTCAGTGGTGGTAAGATTATTTAATCTGAACGCAAAAAATGGATGGACGGATAAAATTTTCACTGAATTACTGAAAGAAATGCTTCTAGAAGGTAACACGTTGTCGAGGCGTAATTATGAGGCCAAGAAAATATTGTGTTCAATAGGTTTTGACTATATCAAAATACATGTATGTCGTAATGATTGCGTATTATATAGGAAAGTATGAAAAATTGAATCATTTCCCAATGTGTGGAGAGTAGTTTTAAATGTTGAAGGACAATGGTGCAGATAATGATGATGTCGTGAGCAAAAAAGGTCCTTCTGTTAAAGGATTATGGTACATACCAATAATTCTAAGGTTCAAGAGATTGTTTGCTAATGTAAATGACAAAAAAAATTAGATGACATGCAAATGAATGAAAATATGATGGAAAAACTCTCCATGTAGTGGATTATTTGCAATGTAAGAAAATTGATTCATTATTT